>NW_015112853.1:736270-756973 GCF_001443285.1 Poecilia latipinna
ACACACACACACACACACACACACACACACACACACATATATATGAGGTTTTTCTAAAAAATGTTATAAAGCATGGTAATCTTTCTATGCATCTACTTCTGATTTAAAAATATGTTGTTGTTTTTTAGAATAAGTTGCATCGATGACGCATGTGTGTGTTAAGCAGACTCTCTGTCACATTACTCTGGCATTTAAATAAGTTTTGAAGTCCGGACTGAAATAAAAACAAATTTAGTGGAGAAGAAAGTTAATCTTGGAGTGGATAGAATTGAAATGAACTGTCATAAATGACCAAAATATTTTTTGGATTATAAGCAGTTTAAAACCAAAAAAGATTAAAAATTCAACTGTATGACTGAAGTGGGATAGATTGGATATACTTTTGCAATTATATAAATCCCATTTTATTGCTCTGGTGCTTTGATTTGCCACACAGCTTATGAATAAAAGTGTAGTCTGTCATCTTTATTTCTAAGATTTATGCATAAAAAGTATGGAAAAGGAAGTTTATTCGAGGATTTACTTATTTTCCTAAAAAGTAGTTTCATAATGGTGTTCAAGGCATATTGTTTTCAGCTTCTTCAGGTTTATTGGCATTGACTCACTGTTTTGTGACATGTTCTTTTGGTAAGCAATGTTTGTTTAATTAAAGATGCTTTTGCTCAATACTGAGTAGCCAAATAAAATTGTTTTAACAGTCATTTGTGATCTATCAGTGTTATTATAGTACTATAGTGTGTTGTAATATCCTGCATTTTACTTTAAAGTTACTTAAATCATCCTTCATCATGTTTCCTTTTTCAAAGTGTCATTCTAACTTTTGTGATATGTTTATGGTAACATAAACAATACATTTTAAGCTTTAATTTAAGTAATATATCACGTAAAACATATTATATTACGGAATATATTTAATTTTAGTAAATATATCACGTCCTCACTAAGACTTTTCAAATAAAGTTCTCGAAAGCGTGTTTTTCTTAAAAACCCATGAACAAAGATCCCGGTTATTATATAAATGTTTGAACATGTTTGAAATCTGACAGACAAGACACACACACACACATGCACAGGCACACACGCATATTACCTAAGGGCAAGTAGAGTCGACATCTAACCTGACATGCATGTTTTAAGACTGGCGGAGGAAACCAGTGTAACTGGAGAATAGCCTGCTTTGAACATGAAAAGTAGACAAATGAAGACCCAAACTGAAAATCAAACCGGTGACCTTCTAGCTGTGAGGCAACGTTGGAAAACACTCCAGCACTGTGCAGAAAGGGTTTATGAACCTCCTGAAAATAATAACCTGGCACACTTCAACATGGAAACAACCTTGGACAAAGGGTTAGCTCATCAATCACGCTTACACCACAAAGCATCGGAGTGTCAGACTCAAGGCATATTTCACACCATTTGTTTAACATTTATCTTACAGCCACATATTAATGTAATTAGCACTTGGGCTTCAGCATTGCTGTTCAGCTACTGGATTGTTCCTCGCAGCCAAAACATACAGGATAAGTACGATTCTCTTTGTTTATTCAATCCAGAACCTTTCAAATGCAGCTCGGTCTGCGTTGCTTCTCTCCTTTCCGGGTCTGTTTTCTCCATCACACACCCTGTCCTGAAAGGAATCTGACAAGGATATTATTAATGTGATAAAGATTTCTCATGCTTCCTCCCACTCTGGCCTGTAAGGGAAAAAAAAAATGTAAACACAGCAGATTGGTTCAGATCAGACACTGTGCAGATCCCTGTCATGTTATCTGATTAACATCTCTGGCTGGTACAGTGAGGTGGAAACCTAAAGCCAGTGTTGTATTCATTACTAAGAAATGCTCAAATGAATAAGTGGATGTCTGAATAAGAACATGCCTGTGGCCATGTAAACAACCAAAGACACACACACAGTGGTTTTCTTTATATTTCACTGCAGACCTTAGTCCTAAACATGACCCCTAACCCCAAAACAGCACTTCTCCTTATGGGGCCCAGGCCTTGCTGCCTCAATACACTTAACTGACTGGTCTCACTACAGAGGACCAGTCCAAGTCCTGTCCTAACTGGAGGTTTGCCTATTCATAAATACACAACCTCTATTTATGATCATACCTCTTACAGAGAGGTGCTTCCTTCTGCTAATAGTAATTTCCAAAACAATCATTCGTAAACTCCTCTTGTTTTCCAACTAGAACACGGTGTGTTCAGGTGTGACGCCACTCCTTGATCCACAATATAACTTCAGAAACAAACCGAGTGCACCACATGTGCTTTGAGCCTAGCTGGAAGTGAAATTTTTTAGGCTTAGGGCCACTTACAACCTTAACTACAAAAACTTTTGGCAGAAGTGAAAATGCTCTGAAACTCTTTGGGGCTCAACTTACCTCCGCCTCTCAAAGACTGCCTCAGCTTCAACAAATCTCATAATAATGTTCAAAATGACCACGGTTAGGGCTTGTGCCCCAGTCTGGCAGGTAAAGTTTTGCCTTCAGAGCTCAGATATCAAGACTGTTATTACTGAGTTTCTGGAATGCGACCAATATTTGCATGTGGCTAATATCTCACAAAAAAGGGTCTTCTGGAGACTAAGAGCTAGTCCTCAAGTGGTGTGTAGGTGCTGCATTGTAAAATGAAGTCCAATGGCTTTCTCAAAGATCCCCAAGGTTAACCTAAACAGCATACGGTCATATCCTCTTTGGTTTTCTCTGGACAACTCTCCTTCTCGGTGAACTGGTGCAGACATGTAAATGTAGAACTTAAAACAATAATGACTTCTTAGTTGGACAAAGAGACCTTTGAGGCAACCACAGTTTGTTCTTTCCACCTGAAATTTAGAGAAGGAAATGTTTCATTCATGTCAGCTTCAGAAGGCCAAGGTTTTCATTTCAGATTTATGACTTCTCAATTTGGAAACAATTCCAGAAAGCACCTGAACATGTGCAGGGTTGCAGGTCAGGGACAGAGTTCTCCATTGAAGTTATTCTAAAGAGCACTGAAGGTATATTTTTGAAGTAAAAGTAGTCTGAGGATCCCTAAATCCAGTTTTCAATCCCTAATTTAAGACTATATTCTAATTAGGTATTCTTATTTATATACTGCCTACTGTTATTGAGTAATTTAAGAAACCCAAGCTAATTAAAAAAATACTGTGTAACACCTAAAAAGTTCTACAATGACATACCATCAAATATCATACCATGACATGGCCTGCTTCTTCTTTACCAAGTTTATATATTCATAAAGATCTAACAATATTTTTAACAACATATAAAGAACAACTTTTGAAAATGTCATACAAATATTGTCTTGTCATTTTTCCTTTTATGACCCACATGCAGACTGAGTCACAATACACAGGTAATAAAAAAGGCACGGCAAATTTATTTGCAATATTTACAACATCTGGAAAGTGAGACTGAAGATGTTCTCTCTGGATCTGGCTGCAGTGGCGTGGTTTTGCGACGTAGAGGAGGAATAAAAAGTGGTAAGTCAAACCTGTGAGGTTGGTGGGAGTCACATCTTGGAGCTGAGTGGTGGTTTCAGTGGAGAGCGGGCAGGCAGTAAGATGTAAGATGCACACTCCCACAGAAAACACAAACACACCAGAGTCATGACAGGCTGTCAAATGGTACCTGTTTCATCATGTAAAAAGTTTAGTAATGATTGATTCTTTGACATCATTACTGAACTCACAACTTGTTTAGTTTACACAGTAAGGATGTTGCTCTTGATCGCCCCTGATCCCTGGAACAGCTTGAAAAACATGACTTAGAATGACATCTTCAGATTTTTGTTACAGAGCAGGTGATCACTACACTTCAGTTTTATTTGTTCTCATTGTTTACAACAAATTATTTCAAACATATTTTAGATTTGGTTGGTCAACCACTGTGTCTGTAAACATCAATTTTCAAGTTCTGCAACTGATGAGGTTTGGACTTTGGGGCTAATCTAGCAAAAAATAATTAGCTTTGATCTAAGCCATTCCAGTGTACCTAACTCTTTGTTTATCACAGGTTTTCTCTGTATTGAAGATCATGTATTTTTCTGTTAGATCTGAACAGTATGAAAAGGAAACATAGTCTCTTCTTAAAGAGACAGAAGTCAATTTGAAATTGTCAAATTTTGAAGTCAAATTTTGTTTAAGTTATGTTTAATATACAGCATTTTTATAACAACTGGAGGTAATATAGTTACTTGATTGTGCTACACGATTGCACTATGTGCCTAGAAAGTACATTATACTGCTCTTTAAACAAAGAAAACGCACACTTAACAGGAACCACGGTTACTGGAGTAAGGACCAGAAAATGTAGTTAAAAAGTGCTAAGAAGAAACCCTTACAGGGTTAAAATGGCCAAAAGGCCTGGAATGAAAACACAGTAAAAATTAATCAGAATACCTAAGAAACAAACTGAAATATAATAACATTCAAATACTGAAACCAAAACGACTAAAACAACTCAAAGTCTTAAAGACCACGAAAATTAGCCAAAGTACATCAAAGTTCAGCCAGCTGCATAAACAAACTATTCTCACCATTACCTGAGAAAACTTTTATTTTTATTGCACACATTCAAGCGTATCGTTACAAATGTGGTCTGGGCGTTGATATGGCAGTGATTGTTCAAGATTAATTTACTAGCCACTAGTCAGTTCTTTAGCACACTGCTACAGGAATGTTATTGCTCTCCCTTTACATTTTTCATTCATATAAAATTTTCCAAGTTACAAAAAAGTCCCTTTTCTTTTCACATACAGTTATTCTCAACAATCTTTCATTCAGTTTATGTAATCTTGAACCTCTTACAACAGTGTGCTGCGGATCTATATGATTTCATATCATAGGGAACAACAGCATTGAAGGATCACGTTACATTATAACAAACCCTGCAATGCCTCAAGAATGCAGGTCCTGAATGTGTGGTTCAGGCAGATATAAGCCAAACATGTAATTTTAGAAATGCATTTCTATGCAGGCAGCAGAGTGAAAACAGGGTCCACACTCAAATACTTTTAAAGCTAATTTACAGCAATGTTCAACTTGTTTTCCCTATATTCGGGCCATATTGCAGTTTGACGCTTTACTTCTAAGAAAATAATACTTTTTGCTTCTCAGAATAAATTTTAGCCATTTCCTCACTTTATTGTAAAGACAGCTGGTCTTGTGAGTGTGTGTGTGTGTTGGACGTGCGTGCGTGTATACGTGTGTGTTACAGTGGCAGGGGATGATAGCTTTGTGTAACGATACCCTTGTGTATGATACCCTTCTCTCTCACACACTCTCATGCATATTTTTTCCAGCCTATGTAACTGTCCAAGCGGTTGAAGGTGCCAATAGCCTTAAAACCACAGGAAAATTGCATCTTGGATACATAAATTCAATGGTAATACGAATAACAGTCGATTGGAGGCAGGCAACCAACTGTTTTCCCAGTGACAGCAGTAGCTAAACTGAATGTAAAGATAATGACTTTTTCCACAGTCTAAGTTCACCTCAAATTGCATCTCGACTTACCAGGCAAACAGGCAGTTAAAATAAAGTTGCACTTGAACCTTGACGGTCACTTCATTTTTAATGGGCTGCTCCCAAGAGCGTCTTCAAATTATTTAGCGGTTAGCGGATGTGAGTGCTGGGCAAAGTATGAGCGTAGCAGGCCGTAGCAGCCGATGTCCTCCAGTCCGTTTTGAAGCTGAGCAGAGACTTCGCACTCGCAGTTCTCAGTTCCTTATATTTGTTTGAGTATATGTGCTTGAATGCTAATTTCCCTGCACGCACACATGCGTTTCCAGGCAAAGAGGCCCGTTGTCCTAGGAGGGTGGTGAGTTACACTGGCAGTGGTGGTTGTTCTCATAACATCCTTTCATTGCTGGCATTTTTCTGTGATTCTAAATCTGGGACTATGTTTGTTGATGCAGAGGGTGGAATGAAGCGCTACATGTGTGCTTCTGTGGCTGTGTGATGAATGGGACTCATCATAGGCCAGTTTTAGTCATCTCAAATCATGTGTTGTGTATTTATTTAAACGTGCTAATGCCTTGTTTGACAGAAACTTTGTAACTTCACATGCTTATTGTATTTCCACATCTTTGTCTTTCTTCACAGGGTCACCACTTCAATAGCATCTTCTGTTTTTTTTTTAAGAACCACCATGTAGGGAAAGTGACAATGAAAGTTATTTGCAATGTTCAGTCTTAATTGTTACTAAGCGACAGCAAACCCTTTGTTAAGCCTGTTTCTTGATAGATATGTTACCGTTGTATAAATGTTGAGAGTTTGTTAAAACAGACTGTTAAAGCTTTTGCAAAAAAAAAAAAAGTTGACAAAGACTACTGTAAAATGAGTGAGGTCTTAAATGCTGCTTTAACATTTCCACCACGGATTTTGTTCAAAATACATAAATGACAGAATTTTTACATCCAATGACATCCTCTTGCTTGAGGAACCTTGACAACATATGAAAGGTAATAGGCAGCTTGTTTGGATAAGAAGTTGAATAATGAAAAACAGAGGAGGAAACTAGCTGACCAGGCACAGAATGCTGTGTGCCTGGAGATGTAAGCTGGGCAGAGAAGAAGTTATACAGGATTTTCTTGCAAGAGGGACTTTTAAACTCAATGGGATTATCCTGGTGAAATAAAGCTTAATAATAATAATTAGCCAGCCAATGCTGGCTAATTAAAACCAGATCCACCACTGCAACATCATGACTGGACACATAACTTAAAAACATGTGGAGTTCTGTTCATGTTTTGGGTTTTTAACTTTTAGCACAGCAAAGGTTTTAAGAGACACTGGGAGCTATCATGCTTTCTGATAAAGTGGTGGCTGCACTGTAAAACTTATATTTGGATGCAGTTATGAATGTGCGAGTTGAAATCAAAAGAAGTAATGGAAGAAGTGGAGACGACCACCGTCCGTCACTGAGTGTGGTGTTTGGTTGCCATGGTAACCGAAGAGAGGTCGGCGAACAGGCATTGCTGACTGAGAAGTCATACAGATTTTTTTGGTGAGTCCCACTGCTGTCCGGCATTAGGAATGGTGTGTGGTTTCCTTCGTCTGAAGGAGAGCTCTGGTTCACTAATTTTATTTCACTGTGTACGTTCTGCTAAAAGTAGAATGACAAAATGTTTCTTGTTATCCAAACTAAAACTTAAAGCAAATTGTCTTACACAATCCACATAAAAACAAAAAAAACAACAAGATTTCAATTCAAAAACATTTAAAAAAGGCTTCATGTTCCCAATATCCCTGCCTCGGGGTCTGTAGGATTTAAATACAAAGGAGTGACCATTTACCACAAACCACATACGAACTAACAGAAAGAGAGATACTTTCGTGAAAGTTGGAGATGGGCAGATCAAACTCCAAAACAAGCCCGACCTTTTCACCACTGTTCTGGTGCTCCTCACTGATTTGTAGTCTTTTGGGTTTTGCCACATTAAAACAAAAACATTTTTGGTCTAATCTGTCAGTTTAGACAAAAAAAAAAAAGTTTTTTCTTTCTGATGGAAGATCACAGCCTTTCGCCTCACTGCAATAAAAAACAAACAAACACTAAAATATTTAAAACCAAATATATGTAATTTTTCTTTGAGCATATGCTTCTGTATATAAGTAAGGTCTACTATGCTTTTTGTAAAGTGCCTGGGGACACACTTTGTTGTGAATAAGAGCCATGTAAATAAACTGAATTGAATTGAATTAAATATTATTTATAGGTGGGTGCGGAACATCTGGAGGAGTCAGTGAAATACTGGGAGATCATAGTCTGGTTAAGAGAGAACAAAATTTGACTCATTTATTGAAATAGCACACACAGTGTGAAAGGCGCTACATAAATAAACTTTACTTAGTTGCCTGCCTGCCAGCCTGTTTTGGCAGAGAAACATCTCTGTACATGGCCTCAAAAATACCAGGCTAACAGTGATGTCTGGAGATGAAAGCATCACGGTGTGGCCTGTTGTTCAGTATACATCACTAGCAGATTATTGTTTATTTTGTAAAGCTGTGGACCAACGGGCAAAGAATTTGTTTTGAAATCAGAATGTTATGGATTTAATTCCTGCCACATGATGATGTAGACAAGGCACTTAACCTCAGGCGTACGAGTTTCGAAACTTTGTTAGTATAGTTGGGTTAATATCAACATACACCATATTACCATTTACACACCACAAAAAATCTGCTGTTTTTAGAGGAAAAAGAAATGAAGTTATGATATTACACACTGACTCAAGTGGTAGCACTTGCTGCCTTACAGCAAGAAGGTCCTGGGTTTGAATGGCGGCCCGGGGTCTTTCAGCACCTCAGCGACCCTGCAAGGATTAACGGATACAGACAAAGAATGGAAAATGAAGATGCTAGAATGATTCAGCCGGTCACTCAACCTGAATTCATTTTTAAATTCCTAGAAAAAAAACAACATTCATAGACAGTTTTGAGTAGAAAAATATGTCAAAAGTAACATATACCACTGGGTTCTCCAAACAGAAAAAAAATCCCATCCTTTTCTATAAAGTACTTAAGGAATTTCAGTAACAATGAGCAACACATGCACTGTTCAATTCCTCTTTGTTACTTTTAACTGAATTCATGGTCTAAGTTGTTTTGAATTACTTTCACATTTCTGGAGTGAATTTCACATCAATGAGCTCAGAGGAAAAAATTAGTCAGAAGTTTTTTTTCAACTTTGTATGGACAAGTAATATGTTTCAAAGTTAAACATTTTAAATGAGCATGAAGCCTAATAGGCACAATACCTCTTACTCTGCAAATTAAAGGAATTACAGTTTCTACACTTTTTTTTTTTTGAATATTGGTTCCCATGCATGATAAAACACACAAGCACATCCAAGCACAAGATTTCCCTAATTTCATGTGCCAGTCCCTACATCTAATCCATGGCTTTTAGAGAGACAAAGCACTCTGTTCTCGCCACAGCCACCATGTTAATCTGCCTTGCAAACTACAAAAGCCCTCCAGCCGACTGCTCCTGCAGGGATTATCATTCACTTATTGGCCTGGGTCTTATGGGTCAGGAACATTTGGAGAGGGAAAGAGGGAACGAAGGGGGAGATGTAGCGTACAGTTTGGAGGAGCAAAAGGCAAAAGCACACTTATTTTTCCTCCTGTGATCTAAGAGCATGATTGAAATGGTAATGCAGGCAAGCTGCACATTCTCCACTCAGATAAATTTCTCCATCTGATTCTGAAAGGAGGAAGGACAAAGGGGGTTCATGAAAGAATGCAAAGAGCCAGGAAGAAAGTGTAACAAAAAAGTGAGACGGAGAGAGTGGAATGTGGGAACGGCTAGTAAAAGCAATGTATGTAATTGCCAGTGTAATCCTTGTAAAATAACCCAACAGAGGTGGTATGTGTGCAATTGTGTCTGTGAGACTCTAGATCTTTTCTTGCTTATTTATTTATCAAGCTAGTCTGCCTCTCGAAGAGTTATCTGAGCTTCAAGCTGGTTAATCAGCCATTCCGATGTGTAATTAGTTTACTTTGTGCTTCCACAGGACGCCAGACTCGACGCTTTCTCTCCCACATCTCCGTCTTTGAATGCTGCATTTAATTCCAGTCATGACTTCTTTCACGTTCACAGCATGCCTAAACTGATCATTTACATGGTGCCTCTCAGGAGGACAGTCAAGGGTGAAATATCACATTAACAGGATGAGCGGGAGCCAGAAACTCGGCTGTTGTAGCCGACAATTCTTACACAAAACAGACAATTCAGGACATCCACTGCATCGGATTATGTTTTTCTTTGCGACCATAATCCACTTGCTTCCTGTGTTTCTTGGTGACCTTTAAACAGAACAAGACCAGCAACATTGTGTGCATCACAATGCACTCGTAAACTCCTAAACACACACACACACACACACACACACACACACACACACACACACACACACACACACACACACACACACACACACACAGATACATCACAAAGACCATGCAAGCAGGCATATCTGACCCTGACACATGCTACACACACATCCTGATTGGATTGTTGTTCATGCATGAGAACTCATAAACACATGCACATATACTGCAGCACATTATCGGTCAACAAATTAATTAGAGCATTATTCAATGCGCTCTAAGCTGTAATGAATAGACCTATAGAAAAGAAAGACCAGAAAGAGAAAGGTGGCTAAGAAAAACAAGCAACCTGGACTCCACCTCAGAGGTTTAACAACATAATTTGGTAAACCATCGCAGACACTGGCTTGAAATTCTCTCTAATAATGCTATAAATACAAATGTTGTATTTAGGATAATGTCATACTCGAATGAATCCTAGAAAGGAGGGTCCATTTTATTTCATCAAAAACTTTTCGAATCAGTGGTCTTACAGAAAGCTGTAGGCTGCTAGACTGGTAAAAACCAGTCCATTGTTCTACGGTTTGCTTCGTACATAGAATCTGGACCCTTCGCTATTGAGAAATAATTACTTGCTGGAGGCGTGGCCTCTGTTTAAGTTTTAAATTTTACCCAATTGGCCAGTTCAACTCTGTAAAGATTTCCTGCAATTGCGCTGTAAAGAACCATCCCCCACTGCGAAGAGAAAAGTGCTGATCTGAACTAGGCGGGTGTTGATGTTAATTCAGTATTTGGAAGCGAGTCTAACACAGAGCAGTGGCTTCATTCTCTTCCACTGCTGAGTTTGCTAAAACTACAGGCAGACTGCAATTCTAAAACTGCACAGAAAAACATCTGTTTGCTGATTGGCGTGGTTGAAATTCTACCTGAGAAATCCATCTCAATGGGAGAAATGCCAGACTGAGAAGTGAAGGGGTGAGAATCAAGCAGCATTGTGTAGTAAGACAATGACCACGCTTGAAAGCTATCGGCTTGGCTTGGTTGCAAGTAGGATCCCAGCCCAACTTTGCGTTATACAAAATTAATTTTTTGCATGGCATGTTTCTGTACTACCATATGGGTACTTCGTGATTCTAGAAAAAGTCCAACAACAACAACAACAACAATAAAAAAACAAACAAACAAACAAACAAACAAAAAACATTAGGAGAATTGCAAAACAACCTGTTTCAAAAACCTCTAAATTGTTGCGTCACAATTTGTTACCTAGCAACCACAAGTCAAGACCAGCCTCTCTCTCCTGGTAACCCAAGTGGAGCTCCACCAACTTCATTTAAGACTTTAGCGCTGCCATGGCTGCTGGAAAAGAAATATTTTGTTGTAGGCTGCAATACAGAGCATGTGTCCATGCATTTTTCCCCCCCAGTAACGAGGAACAGAGCTGCGTGGTTTCATTTTATTTTTGCTTGCAATGTCGCCATATTGCCAAAGAAAGTTGAAGTAAGGACTCTGAAAACTACAAACAGTACAAGGCAGGGTTTACCAAAATACTTGGACTGCAGGAAGGTTTTCTGTTCCTACTGTTCGTCACAATTCTGGCCGAGGTAAGTACATAATGACGCGTTGTTTGTTTTTGTATTGTTGTTCAGCATGAACATGATTTGTCAGTTAGCATATAAGCTAACTGTGAAATAAGGCCTCTGCTAGTCCCTATCTCACCTTAGCTTGCCCACAAAATCTGCGCATTTACTGTTGTAGCAAACTGGAAGTGCAGTCTACATTGAGAATATAGTGTCTATGAAAACACGTCAAACACCTGGACATTACCGACATTGACAGATTTTTTTTTAATTATTTAGTTGAGAGAGGTGCTTCTCTAACTTTTTCTTTTCTTAAAAAAATGAAATATTTGCTTTTGGGTCTGCTTCGGGTCAAATATGTAAGGTTGTTCCACTGTGCAACGGCCTGTAGCCATTGTCACCTGTCGAGAAGCTAATATAAACACTGAGTTAGGAGGTCTTGGGCAGCAGCAGCTTATTTGCATAATCATCACGTAGCCCTAAAACGGCGCATTCCTTAATGAGCTCAAAACAGCCGGAATTGCTCAGGTGAAACCTCAATATCCGAGAGTGATTTTGTGTATTAAATGAAATGAACACGTTTTGTGTAGCCCACAGTCCTATCCTATAGCTTGTTCAAAGAAGCACCTTTAATGAACCACTGACGTGTCTCGAAATTGTGTTTCCTCAGACCTTATTTTTATGTTCTTATACTAAATGATCAGTAACTAAATAACAGTAACGGCTTCCAAACCAATAAATGTAGTTGTCAGAGACCTGGCACCTCTTAGTATTGTATGACGATTGACAAGGGAAAGATTAGATTTTTTTAGTTTCAGGATGGATAGTTAAAGGTTAGACCTGGTCAAGCTGAAAATGATTTCTGGTCAACGCTTGACTCATAAATTTAATTTGGAACAGATGTATGAAGATACCAGACTCAATCTAAAATGTTCTAGCTTTCCAAAATGAAATGGAACAACCACTCCCACCTCCCACAGTTCTTAGATGATGTTAAAAATACATCTTGCAAAAAAATTTTTTCCACGTGTAGAGCTGAAAATAAATCGAGGAATGCATTCTGGGAATATCGAAGCTGCCGGAACAAAGCTTGGGTGGAGCTCATACCTTTATCTTCTTGTTCCTGCCACTGCTGTGTCCTCTTTCTGACCTTTCTGTAACCTCACTCTCACACGCGCACAAACACAATGAACTCTACACAATTGCTGCCGTGTTCACGTTTTATATCGCCCTTTTGGCAAGTGTCTGGTCTAATGAATCTGAAACTTTTTCTTGCATGCAGAACACAGTCATGCAAAGATTACAAATCCATTATAGCACAAGCGTAGCACAGTCATTTCCAGCAATATGTTTTGACTAAAACAAGCAATTCATCCGTGATGAGTTCAAACTTTAGTTCAAATATTCTTTTAAAGTTTCTAAGCTTTTTGGCTGAAGAACAATTTTTTTTTAATTCATTTTCTTTTGTTGTTTTCCTCTATAATTATATTTTCCTGGAAAGAAATGAGCATGATATTATATCTTTAAAAAGCATTTGTAAACTATTTGGCTCCTGGAGAGGGTGTATAGGGGCAGTAGGGCTTTCATGTGGGTGGTTCCTGTTTCACAGATGTGTGTCTTTCATTGGTCTGAGAGTGTAGACAGTTCTGACAGAACCTGCCTGTTTTTGTGCAGGTTGGATTTATTGTCCATCCTGGTTGTGTGCGCGTGAGCGCTCATATTGATGCTTTGTGTGCATCTGCAGAGCGTTATTACCACTTTGCGCGTGTGTGTGTGTGTGTGTGTGTGTGTGTGTGTGTGTGTGTGTGTGTGTGAGATGTCCGGCTGATATGTGGTTTACATTAGTTCTGTTTGATGTCTTCATCAGAGGCCTCTCTCCTCCTACTTCAACACAACTGTTTGATCTGCATCAATCTGATCCTGATCACTCTGCCTTTGTTTACTTTCAAAGACACTTTTCTTTCTGTTTCTCCGCTCACCCACTCGCGCTGTCACTCTCGCTCTGTGAGCGCTTATGTGTACATGTGCAGGTTGAACGTCTTTTGTTCTCCCAACAGCATGTGTGTCAGAATAAAGCACTATGTTGGGTTCTCTTAGATTTTTTTTCTCTCTCTTTACATCTGTTCAGCATTCTTGTATCGTGGGTTTTATTTCTATGAGGAATTTGCTCCTTATTAAACGAGAACAGAAGCAGAGTTTTCTCTAGACATGTTCGTGAGATGGTGGTTAAAGATTGGGATGTGCCATTTGAAAGCAACCAGAGCTCTTTTGTAAATGCATGCTTTGAGTCATTTTTTATCAAATATTAGATTGCTTGGATCTGCACATATCTTACTCCTGCTGCCTGGGATTTACTCAACATATGTTTAAGTCCATGCCATACTCATAGGAAAGACCTGTGAAATACAAAAACAGACATAGTTACATCTCTCCTTCTTTTCTACTGGTCAAGAATCAAAAATGCTGGTATTTTTGTTTATTGACATTGAATAAAAATATTTAAACAAGAGGAAGTTAGAACTTCAACCTGACACTTTTCAGATAGTTTAAATTAGCCAATCATATGGCAGCAACTCAATGCATCTCGGCATGTAGGCGCAGTGAAAAGAACCTGCTGAAGTTCAAACAGAAGATCAAAATTGGAAGGAAATGGGATTTACAGGTGCAGTATTATGTATTTTCCAATGCCATTTTATTGCATAACCAAGTAATTATGTTACCTTCTGTTGTTATAAAAATACTCTCTGTATATGTCAAACATAGCTTAAAGGAAATTTGACTTCACAGTTTGACGCTTTGAAATTGTCACTGTAAGAAGCTCTCAACATGTCCTCACAACAATGCTTCTCATTATGCCGTTTCTTAGGGGTGTTGGACTGACGCATAGTTCCTATGATGTAATCAGCAGATATGCACAGTTCTGTCAGGTGTTTGCAAATTGCTGCTGCCACTAGTCTCAAGGAGCTGTGTGGGGAGAACACTGGGGAGGGTGCTCTGTAAGGCAGAAACTCGGCTGGAGACTGCAGCTTCAAAAAGAAGTTTAGTGGAAAAAATAAGCAACGCTTTGTGAGATCAAGTGTTTGAATAGCTGCCACAGAAGAGTCAAGGATTTCTTAAACATGTATGAGAAATCATAGCAAAACTGTATGTTTCTGATGAGTGAATAACATTATAATGTTATACAAAATTCAAAAATTTGATTTGACATAATACTCCCCCTTTAAATAATCTTGAACCTTTCATGGTTGTTGATGCACGGACTAGCTGGTCTGAGTACTTTAGAAACTACTGATCAGCTTGTATTTTTACACACAACATTTGTCAGGTTTACAGTGAATGGTTCAAAAAACAAAATATTCAGTGAGCAGCAGCTTGGTGGATGAAAATGCCTTGTTGATGCCAGAAGACAGAAAAGAATGAACTGACTGGTTCAAGATGACAGAAGAGCAATAGCAGCTCAACCAATCACCTGTCACAACCAAAGTATGATAAATATCATCTTGTTGAACCTAGAAGCAGACGAGTTCCAGCAACAGAAGTAGAAGTCCGCTCCTGTCCAGTAAAAACATGAAACTGAGGCTGCAGCTCACAGGACCAAAATCACAATGAGTTCACTGCATTTCAGTGGCCTCCACATTCATCAAGTCTCAACCTAACACAAGACCTCTGGGATGCAGTGGAACAGTGGAATTACATCAACAACGTGCGGCTGACAAATCTGCAGCAATGATTCAATCACGTCAGAATGGACTAAAATCTCAGAGGAATGTTTCCGCACCTTGCTGAATGGCTGCCATAAAGAATTAATGCAGTTTTGAAGAAAAAACAGGGCCAAACCTGGCACAAGCAAGGTGTAGTGCAGCCGAGTTTATATTTGATAATGATGACGTGTTGCAATTGCTTCGGACTAGTATTGACGACGCTGCAGTTTATTTGTTTCTTAACAGATGTTCTATCCAACATAATCAGATCAGTATGTAGCTCTCTGTACCGATCTGCACTGCATATCACCACCTCCCTAAAATAATGGCCCAAATAATTTTTTGCTGAAAAAGATGGGGTTTTTTTGCCTCAATCTGTTTTTAAGCAAAACATTTTGACTTTTTTTCCCCTCCCAATATTACTTTTGGCAAATATGACTACGGCCTTTATTTTAGGAAGGTGATAATATTGATTTTTTTCCCCCCATTGTACAAATATCTGACCTAGCATGTTTCTTAAGCTTTGCTAATTTTAAGAAAACCTAAATTCCTTATATTATGAAAATAATCTCTACATGTCCTATAGGAAGTTTTGCACGAACTGGACACAAAATAGGATGAAACAGAATAATAAACTAGCCAATGGTATTTGGAAATGTTTGAATATGTTTTCCAAATCTAACTCAGGATGTAGATCAAACTGTAAACAATTTCATTTATTTGTAAGCTGTTAAGCTGTCATACAACATTATGAAAAACCATGTGTGAAAACAACAGAAAAGATTTGTTTAGATTTGATACTTCCATGGAAAATGCCTATGAACTGCACATCTAACTCGTTAGCCAAATCTTCATATTATCCTTATTTGTAGTGCAGTCATGGACAGTTAATACTGATTCTGCTCTCAGACTGGGCCTTTTCATGGGTCATGGATTGAACTTGCTCATGTTGATTAAACACTGTGTTGAAAAGTGGTTGGCAGACAATAATGTGATTTTGTTCATTAGAGCTGGAGTGTTGCCCTAAAATGAAAGTCTCTTGGGTTTGGGGGTTGAGTTAATAGTGGGTTCTGTACTTGTGGAGCTTACAACAGAGAAGTGTGTGTGATGAGCCTGTGTCGTGGTCCAGAGCCGAATTGGACATTTTGCAATTTGACAAACGAGGCGGGAGACTGGGTTAGTCACTTCAAATTACAATATTATTGTGCTCAGGCAAAAATTAGGTGTTTGCTGAAAGTTATTTTATCTGATCCATGTCCAAATTGTATACTGAAAAAAGTGGTTTTGTAAAACTGTGCTGCTGCTGCCAGCCTTGACTAGGATTTTCTTATGAAGGAAGTTTATAATCTCAGTGGGATTTTTCTGGTGAAATCAAAGGTAGCAAAAAAAAAATTACATCCTATTCATTTTCCTTAAAAAACCCTTTCAAACTTCAGTAGGTGACTTGAATGATAATGTGTGTCTTTTTACATATTTGTTGAAGTTGTTATATATTGTGATAGTTTAACTTCAGACAGGTATTCAGTGAGGAAAAAAAATCTCTGTGGTCCTACTGCCATCTGCAGAAATAACCAATCAGCTTCAGGAGTGTCAGAGCTTAAGCTTAATCTATTTTCACAAATTTTACCACAGATTCTCAACTGCAATTAGATATATACTTGTACTGGACCATTTCAACATATGCATATGCTTTATATATTACGCTACATATAAACCATTCCATTGTAGCTCTGGCTGCATGTTTAGTGTGGTTGACTCAGAGGTTGAAGTTGAATCTGTGCCTTAAGTATTTTGCAGGTCTCAGCATGTTTTTTTGTTTTTTTTCCACCATTTTCCTGTTTTTAGATTCAGTAAATGGTAAAAATGTCAATGTCCACATGTATGCCACAGAATTCAGCAGTGTTACAATCTGAATCAGTTTCCGTTCATTTTTACAATTATTTGCTGCTTGGCACGACCTCATCCTGTCAGAGAGTTAACTGCTCAGAGCTGGTGGGTCACTGTGTAATAAGGCTTGCCGAACCAAAATATGAAGTAAACAGGAGAACAACTGTGACAGCATTTGTGGTCGTAGCTCCAAACCTCATTTGTTGCACTTTGAGAGTCACAAAGATGTCAACAGAAATATTGTTTGCAGAAACTCTTTCTTTATGATGGTTCCTCCTACTTTCTTTTATCACGACACGAGACAAAACAAGATAAAAAAAGATGTTTGAGAAAAATCTGTGGATAATTTACAGCCATGTGTTACAACTTATAATTCAGTTACAGACTACATACATCAAATATGATATTGTTCTAAAGTTTAATGGGTACGGCCTGCTCTGAACTTAATAGATTGCTGAAATCTCAAAGGCTGCCGGCACCTTAAGACCCATTAATACTAAAATCTGTGCACATATGACGAAACTCCTTTTCCCAACACACAATAATTCAACTTGAAGAGCATTTATCTTCTTTTTACTCCACCCAGCTCTGGAAGACTAGCACTGACAAACAGACACTAAACATGAAAAAGAGTCAGACTGGGAGAATTATAGTTGCAGCAGAAGGAACATATTTAAAGGGGATGAGGGAGTGAAAACAACCTGCCGACGCAGTGCCAGCAGAGAGCTTGAGCGAGAAAACTGTGAGGCTGTGAGCATTAAAACTGTGTTTGCACAGTTTTAATCATGCAGCCACGTTTAAAAGCTCATACATGAAACGGCCAACGACACGATCACGTACACAGCCCTGATCCCTCTGTGTTTGTCCTGATTACATGTGTCAACGCCACGGCAACCACGATGCATAGCTATTGTCTGCCGCGGTGGGAGGGTTCTGTCATGCGCTCAGTTTTGAGTCGCTATCAGAAACGTTGCCCAGTGACGCCCGTGCATCGGCATACATTTTTAGATTCACTCTAATTATCCAAAGTTCAAACTGCTCGACTCTCACATGATGAAAATATTCATTTAGGGATAAATTCTTTCCATGTGTCGCAGGATCTATGTGTTGCAAATGAAGCAATCACTTCATGATTAAGTAATTTGTTTGAGTCAGGCCTTGAACTCGTCAGTGTTTAAATCATCCCTGTCAGTCACCTTACCACGTCTCTGTAATGAAAACCACACCGCGGAGGACTGAGTGCTGATTAGACTGGATATAATTAGGTCATAGGATTTTGAGATAATGAAAGTCAGCATTGCTCTGCTGTCGCTCTGAGTGTTCGGTGGACCTCTGGGACTGAAGCAGGCCTGTTAAACTTTATTAGAGTGAACAGGCTCCCTGAGTCCACAGAGTGCCGGGCCTGGGAGAGAGACTCACCAACAGGGACCGTAAACACAACAACAACAGCCTATTGTCTCTGTGAGTGGACAAATGAATGGAGGACAAGGCTGGCCGATGAATGAATGGTCTGTTTTTTCTCATGGATAGACTTATTGGTTGAGCAGCAATAATGTCCTCAGGAAGGAGTATAGAGTCTGAAATTTTTGCCTGTTTAAAAACTCCTTTACAGGCATCCGGTCACTGTGGCTAAGAAATGAATGAAAATAAAAAAACATGAATGACTCAGATGTCATTGATTCATTTAGCAGTAGAGATGGATACAGCATCGTTCTCTCGATGGGATTTGAATGACTTTTACATGGTTATGGTGGACAGTAACAATATTCTCCTTTTATTTTGTTACACAACTAAACGTGTTCAGTTTGGAGCTGTGCTGCTGATCCAGGGTTCAGTAATGGTCTCCACTTGGTTGCTTTAAATTTAGAAAGATCAATTTTGAAAATAAGGCAGATATACAGACTGATATATTACTTAAATCCTGACAAGCGGAAATGGACGATCAAGAGCCACAGCTGAGTTAACGATGCTGTGAAGAACTTTACATGTATTTGAAATGATCCTTTCCAACTAGAAACGTTATCCACTTTAACTTATTTTCTCTCTCTCTCTCTGGCCAGACAAAACCAAAGAGCCAACATAAGCAAGACCGCAAAACAAGCCTGTTTGTGCTGCTCAGCATAATTTGACACTGAGCCCATATAACAGCAGACAGCTGCGACACGTAGAGTTGCACCTGCTAAGCTTTGTGTTAACACTCAGTCTTTGCCACACCACTCACCTTCTTAGTTTATTTCTGTGTTGAAGGGCAAAAAATGTCTGCTTCTTCCCTCTTTGTATGTACAATATTATGCCGGGAGAAGATTTCATTCAGGAAGGAAGGCCCCTGAATGCAGAATTTCCCACAAGCTTTTGTGGCAACAAAATTTACCAGAAATGAACCATGTTTATTTAAAAAATGTTGCTTGCTTGCATGACTATGCACGAACATGACCCCATTATCCATAGCTTTTTTTTTTCTTTTTTTTTTTTAGAGTTCATGATGTTTTTCTTGGTTTACTTTGTACTGCTTCCACCACCACCAGCTGCAACTGAGTCATGTAAATCAGTGAATTCATTTTGTGGCAGCAGTTTTTGTTTTCTTCGACTCCCTTTTTTGGAGCCACAGACTGAAAGGAAAGAAAAATAAAAAGAAAACGTATTACAAATGGGCCGAAAACATTTCTTGTAAGAACTGCTCCTAAACAGCATTTCCTGGATGGGCCTACCCAAAATATTTATCTTAGTGAAGTCAGGAGTGTTGTTAATCATACAAACTGCCAGATGGATAGTCAGTTTGAAACTGTGCCCATCTTTCCTTTCTTTTCACAAAATGAGAGAAAAAAAAAACACGACCTGACTTTCTACCTCTCTACAGATGAATTGACAGCACTGACTGAAATAAAGCTTCCTGAGATTTAATATCTACATTCTGTGTTTGTGTTAATCAGGGAACATCTAGTCCATACTGTAGATGTACAGTGAGACAAAATTGTGCTCCCGGTACAAATGATTCATCAAAACAAGCCGTACTGGTGTTGTGAACCTCCCATTGGGACCCGGTCAGTCGTTTATGAGCCGATGTGAATCGTAGCAACATCATCTTGTGATCAGTGTCCTGATTACAGGAGACATCTATCTTTTAACTGTTTAGACAAGAGGGACAGCTCCTCTGATGGACACGAGCTCGCCCCTCTGCGCAGTCGTCGAAGGGGCCAGGAATATCTACATCACATGGACATCGTGGTAAATTAGCACTGAATAGATACAGTTACACAAGGTTATAATCAGAGAAATGTTTATTTGACAAGTTAACAGATTATGACAGAGGAATAAGGCGAACTTCAGTTTTTTAGTTGATGGAGTTTGAGTTTCTGCAGGTGTTCTCTCATCAGTCGGTGCACCTCTCTGTGCGCTGCAAGCTTTTCTTTTACTTGGTTTGTTTTGTTCAAGCGTCACACCCACTCTCTGATTTTCCTTTTTATAAAACTTCTATGAATATGGAGATGCGAAGAGGAATTAAGACACCGCAGCGGTGTTTTGATACATTGCATGTCTTTAACATCTGTTGTTTATGGTTTTTGTTTGGCAGATTCCATTAAAAATCTCAAGTGGCTGAAATTAACGTGGTAGGATCTTTTTGTGGGCTTTTTCCAAATGATTACAAATTTTAGAATAATAGGATAGCATAGTATTTTCTCCAAATATTGTAGAA
>NW_015112853.1:760826-826502 GCF_001443285.1 Poecilia latipinna
TTGGTGGTGTGCCTCGAGATTTTTTCAGTTAAAACAGTGTACCTTGACTCAAAAAAGGTTAAAAAACACTGTTGTAGAAAATAGTTTCACTATTCATTGACTTGTCTCTACTCCGTCACAGCATCGACACTGAGGTGTGCTTTTGTTTGGGAAAGCTACAAATGACTAGATAAGGCGATTTCACTGATCAGAAAAATGTTGTGTTTCCGACTGGAGCTGAGAATCAAATGAATTTTAGTGAATCTCTACATTAGGTTATTGTTTTTTAAGCCTTGTTGCACCCAAAGCACATTTGATTGCTTGTTTGCATGTCCAGCTGGAACCCTTATCAAACTAAGTCCATGTCTGGTGAAGACCAGCTAACTCCTCGTCTTCAGTGCATGGAGGAAGACGGCGGCACACAACAAAAACTAACTCGCCTGGAGACCATTCATGCAAGAACTGCCACTGTTCTGAGAGATGGTAAATGGAAAAATGTAAAAGATTTCATAGTAGCATGTGGCTTTCAAACAAACACAAAAGCACAAGGAAAGCTTGTCACAAAACATAAGGTTTATTTTCCAGTATTTACATGGCTCAAAGTTCTACATAGTCACAAATGGTTCTGGTTTCAGGTTGTGTATGGGGAAGCAAAAGAGAGACATTAGGACTGTTTGGATAAAGGCAAGAATGTTGCTGGTTAACGTTATTAGGGCGAGTAATGGCTTACTGTTCTCAGAATAGTCAGCATGGAGGGGGATCCAGATGGTACCAGACGTGAGCAGTTTGGGTGTGGCGCTGGAGATGGGGTGGAGCAGAGTGTAATTTCCTATAGAGGAGGGTTTTTTGTCTCACTTATGTTGGTCATAATGGAAGGTGTTTGACTGAGAGAGAAACAGCTGCAAGGAAAACCATGGAAGCAGTTTGAAAAAGTGAAGAAATGTTTGCTGGAATAGATTTATATATATATATATATATATAGAAATGGATTCCCTTTTCATACCTAAAATCCAGGACAAAAATCGTCAATTCAAAGTCAGCTCAGACTGAACATGTTGTTCCCTCACTGGACACTTGCATTTTATTAGTGTACAAAGAAATACTTCTTAAATAAACAACACTCAAGAATGATTTTTGCATGTATGATTCGAACCCCCACAAATGAAGGGAACCCCCACAAAAATTTGTGACTTGTTGGACGTTCCAACAGAATTTGTGATGCAGCATAAATAGAACGTTCTGGGAGCTATTTAAATGGCAGCTCAATGATCCAACAACAACCCTGCTTAATATCATGTTATGCTCTGCAAAGGCTCTGTTTGCATGGAGCATAAATTAAAATCACTCACCTTGGGCTCAGCTATTAATTGTTTAACTACTTCGGGGAACTTGCGCACTGTGTTTATAACATTAAACTTTCAGCCTGAAATATTGAAGTGATTATAAGATGTTGATGTGTGTGGGGACACTTTGAGCAGCAGGAAATTAAATATTCCAATGTTTGTCTAAAACATGCACATTTTACAAGACAGGCTTCAATATAAGTGACTTGAAAGACTTGAAGTTTCATAAATTGTCTTTGAGTTTCTTTAATGTTTAGATCCACAAAAAGCATCTTTTTAGATACACCAGCATATCTGGAAATATAAGGAATATAAGGAACATGCTGGTAGCAGCTTTAAGATGAGCCAACTGAGATGTTTCAAAGCCATGGAGTGATGCGCTCCTGACACCTTTGGAAGTCTGTCAGTCATTCCCAGCTTGGTGAAAACCCCGAGGCTGAGCCAGGTCTCGTAGCAAGGATTATGTCCTCCATTTGCCCTCGAACGCCTCAAGATTTAAAGGCCAAAGTGAACCAAGGAAACGAAGAAGGATTGTTATTTTTACCCTGTTTTGCTGCTGCAAGATTGAAATAGATCAGGACTATTATCTTCTCAGGAGACTTGGGCACTCTCTCAGTGCATGTGAGTCAGGGCTTATATTAATGTGCATTGTGAACTCAGCTGCAGCAGGTGGAAATCAATGTGTTTGCAGCCATTTGGAGTTGATGAGTCCCTAAAGCTTCAGCCTAATGGCTCCACTTTTTCCTCTCTGTTCTGAGAATTACAATTTCCTGTGATTTGGAATTGCTGTGTTATCAGCATTAATCTTGCATCTATCCTGACTAATTAATTACAGACTGCATGCAGCGTTTTTGGTGTTTTTACACTTTGGTCTTGTGAAAGAAGTCTGATAAATAGCAAGGGTAATTGTTTTGTATATAACCTGCAAGCTGTTTTGTTTTATCTGTTTCATTCCCACTTTTTCTGGTTTCAGAACTTCTGTCTCAGTGATTCTTGCACTTAATTGTAACCAGAATGTTTGTTTGGAAATTTGTTGAGTTCTTCATCACACGCAACCAGGATCACAGCCAAGGCATCTCTCTCTGCAGGCTCACAAACTTGAACAAAAAATATGACATGGAGTTTTTTTTTGGTCTCAGGATGCCATTGGACAGTGAATCAATGTTTTGGGTCTGTACGTGTGCATCTGTTGCATACGCCAGCCTCTTTATACGGTATAAAAATATTCATAGCGCTTGGATTTTTTAAGAGTTTTGAAGGAAAATGTTTAACTCATTTAATTTGTCTAATTTTTACAAATGAAAATATGAAGATTGTGACTTTGGATGCTCATCTGACCTTTGACTGGACCATTCTAGCGCATTGATATGCTTTGATGTTTAATTACGTCTGTGGCTACATGTCTGGGTTTGTTTTCCTGCTCGAAGGTGAGCATTCAGAAGTCTGCTGTCTTTTGCAGCCTCTAGCAGTTTTTTTTTTTTTTTTTTTTTTTTGCTGGATACTACAGAACCTACCTCCATTCACCTTCCCATCTACTTTGAACAGCTTCCCCTTCCCTGCTACAGAAAATCATCCCATTGCATGATGCTGCCACTACAGTTTTTCACTGGGAATTGTGTGTTCAGGTCAGGGTGATGTTTAACATTGAGCTCTACATTTTTACTCTTTGTAGTAAAATGTAATAAACTGGAATACAATATTTTTTAAATTTATTTTTTAGTTCATTATTATTCAGAGATTCTTGCACCTGCTTTGTGGGTCTCTGCAGCTCCTCCAAAGTTACCATGGACCACTTTGTTGCATCTCTGACTAATTATCTCATTGTTCAACTTTTCAGTTTAGGTGGAAGCCCATGTGTTGGTATTCTTTTCGTCATCAGATGATGGGTAAACGGTACTCTTTGTTGCTCTGTTTTATACTGTTTTATAACCTGCTTTTAAAGCTTCCTCATAACTACGTCTCCAGCCCCTCCACTGTGTTCTGTGGTCTTCATGATGATTTTTGTTCACTAATAAACCTCTGAGGCCTTCACAGAACAGCTGGATTTATTCTGAGTTTTATTCCACGCAGCTAGAATGTCATCGTTTGAGCTTGCATTAAATTTTATTTAAAGAATAAGAGGAAATGGAGTTGAACACGGACACGCATAACACTTTCCAGATTTCTATTTAACGTTAACAATGGTCAAAATAGCTGTGTGTCTAACAATAACGGCAAGAAAAAGAAAAAAAAAAGAATTAAAAAGGTAAGGGCTGTTGCACTAACAAGATTTTCTCAAGGAATGTGTTGCCATTTGGTTTATTATATCTGTTAAGGGTAATCCATAATTTAATCAGAAGGAGCTCATCAACTGAAACTAAGCTTAGCTTCACCTCAATCTTGAATTTGTGGATAGTTGTTAATAGAAACTTTTTTAGATTTTGAGACTGCAGTGTGACCGTGTGGAACAAATTTGTGTCCCAACAAGTTGTGTTAAACTTAAACCCACATGTTTGTGTCTGTGTTGTCATGGAGATGTCACTTACTCTTTGTATCTCAGCACAGCATTGAAAAAGGTGAGAGCACCACCCTTTCCCTTCCTTTTTTCATTTTCCGCTCGGCTTTGTTTCTCTTTGTTATTCCATCCACTCCTTCCTTCTTCTGTTTTCGTCGTCACAGTCCTGAAAGTTTCTCTCTCCATCTCTCTGACTCTCAGCATCATCTCACGAGTTTTGAGGAGGTTCCTAATTGCATATTTTACCCATGGACAAATATCATCATTTCTTATGATTCATATTTCATCCTGGCTCTTCTTTTGTTTTGTTTTTTTTGTTTTGTTTTATTTTTTACCAAGGCAGTAGGTCACATAATATACTCTTAGCATGTACCCACTCTCCAATAATCCATTTCACACAGAGCTAACCCTCTCCTAATGCAGTTGTGGGCTTCTCCTCTAACGCAGTGTAGAAATGAGATGTGACAGATGAGAGAGGAGACAGAGTTGTGCTGACTGAGACAAATGGTCTGGATGTGGCGAGAGATGTAGGAAGCGGGACAGAGACGGGAGAAGGTGGAGGAAGAGGGACGGAGCTGTGCGGCGGCGCTTGGAAGGCAGCGGCAGGCGGAAAGGGGCTGCAAGGTGCTTTCCCAGTTCTGGCCTTAAAGTCATTGCTAGAAAAACATGTGGTCTGAATTTGTTTGGAAGCAAGAGAGAGACAAGATCACACACAGTAGGGCTTTGCACACAGGTCTCTAACACACATGCATCCATTCCACTTATTGTGATCTATGAAGTCATGTCCTGCTGCTAGTGGGAAAAGACAAAGTGCTGTAGATAATCAAAGAAAAGGATGTAAATAGAAGGAGTCGTTTTTATTGAGTCTGCATGTGTTATTCTTTGTGGTTGTCGCACACCACAGATTTAGCGTATTTGACACTTTCAACACAATTTTTGCCCTTTTTCAGTCGATCCTGTGGTAAAATATATATATATTTTTTTTTTAAATATAAATACAAATGACCCAGTCAACCAACTTCCTCCGCTGAGTTTTTCGGGCAAAAGATGGAGGCGTGCTTGTTTTGGAAATTTAATTTGCAAATGGTTCTTTCCCAGATCTTTCATCACCTCTCTCTCCTCATCTGTTTTCAATCATTTAAAGTAACTGCTGCTTCAAGTTTTCACTCATTTTCCTCTGTGTCCTTTTCCTTTTTCACCTTTGGCGTTTGTTTTGTTCTTCGGCCCTTTTTTTCTAGTTGTTGCCTTTTCACTCACTAGGGAGGGACTAAAAGGGAAAACCCAAATGTTTTGGCATTCTTTATGAGAAAATTGTCCACCGGATGACATCAAACAACTAAAATAAAAAAAATAAATAAATGTTGTCTCCCGTGATCAGTCACGGTAAGATGGAGTCCAGTGTCAACCTGAGAAAGTGTCTGTCTGCATCCCATGCCGTGAGATTGTTGCTGCGGTGCTGCGGTAATGGATCAA
This sequence comes from Poecilia latipinna, assembly GCF_001443285.1. Taxonomy (NCBI): domain Eukaryota; kingdom Metazoa; phylum Chordata; class Actinopteri; order Cyprinodontiformes; family Poeciliidae; genus Poecilia; species Poecilia latipinna. The sequence continues at coordinate 766,116 of NW_015112853.1, forward strand.
TGCTGTCACATAGCCGCATAGCAACGTTTACACTGGGGAGAAACATCAAAGTGAGATGTGGGAGAATGCCGGTTAAAATATCATTATGTAGTGAAAGAAAGTATGTAAACATGCTAAACAAAACAAATTTTCTTCTGATCCATTGAGGGGGATGGAAAAAAGGAGGAAATGGAGGGACAAGAAATAATATCTGTGCCTTGCAAAAAGTAGTTCGTCTTCACAAAACTTTAAGAAACCCAAGTGGAAACGGCGTCTATTGTCCTGCAAAGAAGAAATTCAGGTGTAACAGTAGCATCGGGTATAAAAGTTCAGACAAAAAAGTGCTAAAAACATCATATAAAATGGATTTTATTTCCAGTCGGCCAAGGGAAGATGGAAGGAGGTAAAACGAGGGCAACACTGGCAGACGACCTTGTTGTGGCTTCACAAAACCTACAACTAGTTTGGAGCATCTCCTTACAGCAGAACCAGAGATGTGCTGGGAGTTTCATGACTAGTGAGCCACTGATTCCTCTGGAGTCATATGTACAAATACATAAACACTAAATAGAAGGTTTTATTTCAATTTCAACTGAAACATTTAGTTACTTTCAAAGCTTTGAATGATGTTTTAAGTCACTTTTCAATTCTGGTCCATACTCTGCCCTGCATGTTTCCCTTCTGCTACACACCTGGCCTGAATAAATGGGCGATTAACAAGTTTCTGATGGTATGGCAGAGCTATGCTCATTCGAATCAGGTGTGCTGGAGCTGAGACACATCTAAACTATGCAGGGCAGCAGGACTGAAAAACACTGATTTAAAGAAACCCCTTTTTGAAGAGTACTAAGAACATAGCAGCATAATGCATTTTCAGCCATGTTCTAAGAGGTTGTTTAGGTTATGGACAGTTTGACGGGACTTTACAGTTATCACATAATCCATAATCTAAGTCTTTTGAATGTTATTGCTGGAAAATAATGTTTAAGTTATCTGTAAAACCTTCACGAATTAGTTAGCTTATATAAATTCAAGTCAGTCTCAACTGTGTAGCCCTCAGGACAGCCAGTCAGGTGATATAAGGAAGTTAGAGAGAGCTTAAACCTGAAACGAGCGTCAGTGAGTGATAAACGACTCGCAACTCTAAATCCTTTGAGAAGCAATAACCAACTACTCTCATGGGAGTAAAATATGACTTTCATGAAGGCTCCATATGGACTACAACACACACCCATACAACAGACACATATTTCAACTGTTATCAGCGTTATTTGTATCGCATTGGAACAGAGTCCTGGAAAGTAATTTCCTTTACAGACAAAAAAACATTAGCGGCGGAAATTTGGCCACAAATTATTCTGCACAGTTCTAATTACTTTTAATGCATCATGTTAAACAAAACACTGTCCAAAGGCTAAAGAGGTACAAAATACGTAATATATAAAACAGAGGAAAAAAGGACCGTTGTTGACATGTGTGGTTGTCTAGACTGATAGCTGAATACTGCATGTGGTGGATTCTGCAGACTGTGAATATTCATAGGCAGCTCTAAGTGGTTATGAATGTGTTGAGAGTGATTTTCAATTGTCACATTATGAATCATTCCCAGCAAAGCAGCTCATTCGGAAGCATCTGCTGCATGATGGCGTTGCTGCCAAAATGCATGCATGTGTGTGGGGAAGTTGTTTCTGTGTGTTTGCTCTGTATATTGTGCTAATTGTGCCAAAGCATGGGGAGTGCCCTGTGGAGGTAATGAGTGCCAACAGGGGCCCAAAAAAACTGCAGGAGTTGCTCATTTGTTTGTGTGTGTGTGTGTGTGTGTGCTTTCAAGACTCTAAGAAGATCCTAAACCAATGTCACGTTTTGATTTGGTTAAACTGTCGATTCTTGGTGAAGGGTGTGTGTGTGTGTGTGTGTGTGTGTGTGTGTGCGTGTGTGTGTGTGTGTGTGTGTGTGTGTGTGTGAGAGAGAGAGAGTGTGTTATCCTACATCAAAAGGGAGGGAATATAAAAGGTGAATGTCAGACTTTGATGTAAAGCTTCCCACTGTTAAACTTCAGCTTCAATAAGCATTTTTAACTGTTGCACAAAGACAGCAGCATGGCAACTGTTTGGCAACACTTCCCAGTGAGAATTTAAAAAGAGATAAGACGGAGCTTTCAAAGGAGAGGAAAGGGGTGATCATCCTCTTCACCTGATTGTGTCACTGCGTCCTGGCTGTCTCGTTTGTGTTTCTTCTACTGCTTATTGCTGTTTAGGTCTTGGTGTGTAGCTGCTGAGGTGTTTGTGTTGTTCTGTTGTGATTATTTACGGGCTCAAGCGGTGAATTTGGCAAAAGAACACCGACCTACCATCTGCTGCTCACAGAGAATGCAGGAGGAGTGTGCAGCCATGCTTGAGGATACAACCACACGTGAAAAGTGTTTTAAAATGCCACCCTTACTTGTTGGACTAATTACTTCAGTGTGTCTCTGGATTTTAGGAAAGATTGCCATGTCTAAATAGTGGAAAGCATCATTAAATCTGACTTCACTCCACAAACACACACACACCAAAACAGACACGAGTTTCTCTCAAACACATTCAGAAAATGGCAGGCCGGCATCAGACTAAGTTTGGCACATATTTACTTTAAACATGAGTGCTTTTTCCACGTCTAGAATTGCTTTAAAACATTTACTGGAAGTCTAAATGCTAACCTATTTTAGCCATGAGTAAGTTGGCTCTCAAACTTTGGACGCCTTGGTTGTTATACAAGCACTGTTTCCAGATATGTTAAAGATTTTCATATTCTCAATTGCACTTTAGATCAAAATGTCTGCTGCTTCCATCTGTCAGTGCAGTGAAATAAATATTTTTTTTTTTAAATATGAGGTGTTGACTTCGCCTCCAAATTCCTCACATCTCAATCCAGTCAAGCATCTATGCAAAGTGCTGGGCAATCAAGGCCCAGCACTTTGAAAAGTAAAATAGATGCTAATAATGATGAGAGAACATCAGATTTTTAGTATAAATTTGTTTTTTTATTTGTAATATCAAGAACAGCGATTTTTTTTTATATACAATTTGCAGAAATGAAAAATCTGATAAAACCACTTTGATGCATGATACCACATGGCTGTTTAAGCAGTAAAAGGGCAGGAAACACTCTGAGGCACACTGTTTTGCCAGATTAGTATATATTAAGCTGTGTATTGCAGGTTTGTGAATGTGTCCTCTTTAGAAAGGTGTCATAACACACCCCTTTTCCCCCCCTGCTGTTCAGACCTCAATTAACCCCTGCAACTGCACAGCAGAGAGAGACGCAGCGAGGAGGAGGGTGAAGGGAAGAAGTGATCAGATGATGCTGCAGAGAATTAAACAAGAGATGTTCTATGATTGGTAAACTTCTTCCTCCCAGAGAAGTTGCATTCCTTCCTGTCTGCGCTTTCATCTGTGCATCTACACCCACACCCCCCGATGGTCTGAGAGGCCCCCGGGGGCAGATGGAGAAGCTGAATTCAGGAGGGAAATGGACAATGGAGGGCCGAGGCAGCTATACAAACCCCAAACGTCGAGTGGATGGCCTGTGAAAGCTGCTGGCCTCGAGGCCTGCAGAAACCCTAACCATTCAAACACACATACATACACAAGGAGGGAGGGAAGAAAAAGGAGCCCTTTCTTCTTTCCATTGATAATAGCTATCAAAGCAAAACCATTTCACCGAATGTCACTGGCCCACCGCCCATGGCATGTGTGTGTAGGTGACTCCGTAGATGGCATCAAGCCAGATGGAGTTGCAGGGAAAAGTGACTGTGGGTGACCGTCAGCTAAATGCAGCTCTTGCGCTGCCACTTAAAGCCTCTATACAGTGTCCATTCGCAACACGCCGGCCCCTTTCCGTTTCAACTCCGCCTCGAGTCCATGTTCGATCGAGGCTCGCATAAAGTTGATAGAGGGAAAGTAATGAAGTTTTATCCCATTAGCATCACTGGCTCCATCCTTCTCTTGTCCTCGGCAGTCATGCCAATAAAGCATATCTGAGCTGAGGACAGCAAATGCAGGACGAGACAAACAAAGGCACACAAGCTGCCCACGCCGAGTTGGGCATATCGGGCCATTAATCTGCATAAATTCAAAAGTCAATTTATGGCTCAGTTGCTTACAAATGCATACAGGCATTTCTGAATTAAAGACATGCACAAAAAGCGCACATATACAAAAAAACACACACACACACACACACACACACACACACACACACTGACAACAAGGGGAGACGGGGGTCAGACAGGACTGATTGTCTCTTCCAGTTGCTCCAGAGAGCATATTGATTTTTCCCACACTCCTCTTTCTACACACCTCCCTCTCATGCTCGCGCCTCCACTTTCTGCCTCTGCTTATATTTTTCTTTCCCTCCCTCTTCCTCCTTATTCTTGTTCTTTTTTTTTCCTAAACTGTTTCCCCCCTCGGATTTCTCTTGCATGTTTTAAACTTTTTACTTTGTGATCTGATCTGACCTGTTGTAGCTCATACAAAATACTCAGTTTGACTCTGAGCATACGCCATATGACAACCCAAACAGTAACAATAAAATGCTCAGGTTACAGACGGCAACATGCTGAAGTATTCATATGAACTCTGACCTGAAAGAATGGCAAAATTACACAATTGTTTAAAAATATAGTACAAAGTTTGGTTTAAAACACATAGCCAATATAAGAAGGTGTTCGGGTCAGATGAGAAAAAAAAATTAAGCTTTTTTTGTTAGAAAATTAATACATGACAATGAAGAAAACATAATAATGTGGGGATGGTTTCATTCAGCAGGGTCAGGGGAGCCGTTCAGGGCTGACGGGAAGAAGAACGGTGAAAAATGAAGGTCAGTCCGCAGCAAAAACTGGGTGGAGACTGAAAAATACTTGAAAGTGAGGCAGAGATTCAAGTTCCAGAAATACAACAAATAAAAACACAGCCAGAGCTACAATAGAATAGAACAGCTAAGCATATTCAGAACGGTCCAGTCAAAGTCCAGACACAAATCAAATTCTTGTTTGTTGCAAGATATGTATTCACATTTTCCCTCCATTCAACCTGAATGAACGTTTTAATTTTAAATTTGTGTAACTTTTTTTACTTATCTCTTAAATATAATTTTGATTAATGGGTTATTTATGTAATTGATAATGCAAATAAAGTTACTGAAGTTGTATTTCCGTCTGTCTGATACTGATGTCAGAACAGCAAATTGGCATATGACTCAAGCTATTACATTAATACAGCTACATTTATTTAGTAGATTGAGTTTTATCTAGTTATCTGAACCAAAACTATGTTGTCTTCTAATAATGATAAATTTTATTGAAACCATTTTGTGATAAACACCTTAAGCTAATTGTTAAAATTTATTAGGTATGACATACAACTTTTAAATGACTTAGTTCATTTGGAAATTTTGTTATAGCATGGTTAAGCAAGGTAAAGCAAATTATTTCACACCATTTTTTTCTACTATAAATTAGGAATCTGCACATTTTTCTTGCAACAAAAACGAGCTTTATGTATAAAACCTCATTTGGAACAAAATCCTGACAGCAAATTGTACACCTCATGTATTTGATCCTCTTTTTGACTAGACAGCTAAAACCTTCACCCTCCTCTTTGGCTGTAGCTTTCCCCTGATCAAACTGGGATCAAGGTTTCTTGTGACACTTGTAATCTTTTCTGGACTCTACAGCAAATTTCACAGAGTTAATTTAAAGCTTTCAGAAATTTTTCTAAAAAAAAAAACAAACCTTTGGTTAAATAATTAACTCTTGAAGTTGTTATAACTACTCAATCTCTTGTTGAAATAATTATCTGAGAGTTAAATTAATACCAATTCTGAAAAGGATCAAAGAGACTCGGCACACTGTTGATTTAACTCGGCAAAATATGCTGTAGAAAAACATCGACGAGAACAAATCTTCTAACAAATTCAAGGATTGTGTGCACAGATGACATAACTCCAGCATGAACGATGTTGCCAGAACGCCTGTGCGTGCTTGTGTGTGAATGCAAGTGTGTCAGGCAGGAGTGTTTTATGGCAGTACTTACCATTAACTCCATGTGCTCTGATTCAGCATGCTGGAAAAACAATGAAGGAAGGGCGAGACACATAATGAAGAGAAATAATCTTAACTGCTCATTGTTTGAAAAAAAAAAAGATTTGGACCTTCTTTGTTTCCTGTTGGCTTCTACCCGCTTCCTGCCACTTCGACTGCATCAACCCCCAGTTTGGCAAGACGGGGGATATATTTGGGATACATTCAATTTCCCTCTTAATCTCTCTTCAGATTTAGGAATGGCTTCAGACATATTCTTAATCTGTTGTCACAACAATGCTATTCCTCAAGGCCAGCCGGCACAATTAGTGTCACACGCGTGTTTACCTTGCACTTACAGGGAATTTTAAGATAATGGCAGTTGAGTTGTTTTGGTACACATTTGTGGAAAACCACAGGCAGAGCAGCTGTGCTTAAACACACAAACAGAGGGCGATAATTGTGTTAAGGGATTAGAATGGCTGACTTTGCTGTTGCTCCACAAGGCAATCTATGTACGATTATCAAGTCTGGTTGGATTGCTTCCTTTGTCATTACTAAACAGACGTACTTACCTGCGTTTGTGTACACAGTTGCACCTTACTGTTCATTTGCCAGTTTCATAGGAGAAGATAAGGAAGTTTCAAAAGCAAAACACCATCAGATGTACAAAGTCAGAGAAGGTAATCGGGATTAATAGTGCATATCATCCTGGCCGGATATAGGAGGATTGTTAGTCCCTGGGCTAAGGCACAGTTTGGTCCCATACCCATACAAAATTATTTTCCTTATTCAGATTATATTGTGTTGGTTGATAGTTAGGTTAACACAACCCCTGTCAGATAGCTCTGTGTTTGTCATTTCTTGAAATGGCTTCATAAATCCCAAAAAAAAAGAAAAAGAAAAAAAGATCAAACTTAATCAAAATGCTTTTGTTACTATCACACGCCTGTTTTTGTCAATACCATACAATCACTAAAATCCACCTTAAAAAAATGGGCTTAGGTGTTGTTGTTGTTGCACCTGATTTACTGCACCTGATTTACTATGATGTCATATTGTTCAGATACTCACGTATCCTTCATCCTCACCAAAACCAAACTGAAACACTTCACATGGACCCAGTGGCGCAACTACACATTATTCAGGTGGATGCGAAAACATAAATCGGTGTAGGTTTTGTAAAAGTACAATGTTTGGAAAGCATCTGTTGATCACAATAAAATCTGTTTGAATTTTTGATCAGACAATAAATGCATTTAATTTATTCTGAGAAAAATGTCATCCAAATCAATCTGGTTTGTGAAAAGTAATTATTAAGTCATAAATTAACTGTGTTTAAATAATTTTTTTTTGGTTCAGTTTCAATAGCAACACACAGCCCTGCTTTCTGCCAGACTTTTCAGAACCAAGAAATTACTTTAGTTCAGTGTTTTTTGAGCCCAGGCCTCATTGGTTCTTGTCCTGCAATGTTTAGATGCATCCCTGCTCCAATACACCTAATCCAAATGTGAAGTAGGATAAAAATAAATAAATTAATAAATAACTTCTTGCATAAAAAAGTTCAAATAAAAATTGAGTAGTCTCTTACAGAAAGATGGACATAGGTCATTACTAGAAATTTCAACATCTAAATGGGGAAAAACATATCATATTAACGATCATCAATGGGTTTATCAGTTCACGGACCAAGATCCTGTAGAACTGCTGCTGTAATAAAAGATTAATTTATTTTATAGCCTTTTACTTATGTCCACTACAGGGCGCCAATATGTATACAGTAAAAACAAGACAAATGTGGAAAAAATAGCATAAAACTATATAAAACAGCTTTTAAACAAAGATGTTGGATAGCATTACTTTAATTAATTAGTTAATTAATTAAGCAACAGGACTGTAATGATATAAAACAGTATGTAATAATCCTTGAACAACTTCTTTGAAAGTGATGCAAAATAAACCAAGAATGGTTTCAGATTGTTTATCCTAATCCCACTGATAAAAGACGTGCTGCTGTTAAGTAAAAACATGTTGCTTGGAAACAATCCTTTGTCATATCCAAAGGTGATTCTCTGTGGAGATTTGTCTAAAAATACAAATAGGCAGTTAGTCACCATGAAAGTCAGTGTAGCCAGACATTGTAACAGAAGCTATTTTACCCATTTTTTTTGCAGCCTTAACATCTCCAAGTTATTATCAAGACAAGCTTCATTTGACAACGCTGATGTCTGCAACAATGTCCAGCTGAGATCAGTAAACTGGTAATGACTAAGAGTGACATTAAACAACTCATTCTTATTCTCAAGGCATCACAGCAGCTCTGTAACGATCCCGGGTGGCTTTGACACACACACAGACACACTCGCGCGCGCACACACACACACACACACACACACACACACACACTCACAGATGACCTTTGTCATCAGTTACTGACACAGTCTGTAACTTCAATGCGGCACATTATTTAAATTTAGTGCAGTAACTTATGAAAAGGCAGCAAGAATCTTTTAAGATAAGTGAACAAGGCGGAAAAGACCTATGAAATGTCACCAAAATTCAAGATTACCTTGAAAAAGCATGATTTTTTTAAAGTTATTCATCTTCAGCCTGCAAGATGTCTTAAACATTCCTCCTACTCCAATTTCAGTAGCTCAATATCTAGAAGTGTGACCAAAATGTACTGAATGGCTTCTTTCACTTCCTTCACCCCCATTGCCAAACTACAACCATTTGCAGACTACAATTCTAAAGCGGCGCAGAAAACTGACGCCATCATTCATAACGTCTCCTTCTCTTCGCTGACAGGCTCAGGTGACGTTCAAGTAGAAAAATTCAGTTCAGTGGAAGAAATCCCAGTCGGGCACTGAAGGGAGATGAGAATCGAGTTGAGTTGCATAGGAAAGCAAAGAATGATCAGGTAATTTCATGTTAATAACTTGTTAAGTGTTATTTCCGTCTGGTTATGTCCATATATATTGACTATCGCATTGCAAGAGTTTAAATTTCCCTAAGATTTGGAGCCTGGACCCAAACTGAAATTGCTCAATTTCAGTTTTAGAGTGTTGTCCAGTTATACCAATCTGTGGCACTTCTAAATGTAAAACTTTAATCTGTTAACATTTTATGAATCGCAAATGGTTACATCTTGACATTTGCACAAAGCTACAAAATGCCATCTTTGCTGCACAAATGGTGCTCAAAAATATTTTCCTCTTTATAAATTTCTTTAATTTTGGTTCAGAGCCTCAAAACTAAATTGTATCAGACGAAAATAACCAGAGCAAGCACAAAATCCAATTTCAAAATATGATTTAATTTATCAGGGGGAAAGCTGTGAAAAGGTAATTGTCTACCTTGTTGAGTTGTAACCTCTCTGAGATTCTTTGGAAAGTTAATACCAGATGAGTAATTTCAAGAAGTCCTTTGACTTTATTGGAATTCAAAGACAGATAAGAAACAAAAACAAAGTTATTGTCTTTTATCAGTCTGGACACTGTTACAAATGTATTCCCCCATTATCACAAGAAAATGTGAACCAGTAATAAACTACCAAACTTACTGCAAGGATGTATCAGCAACGCATCCAGGAGGTTACGAAACATCCCTGAACCATGTCTGAAAAACTGCTGGCATCACATTTCTCTTGCCTGATTCCAAGGAAAAAGCTAGATCTGATCAAAAATATGTATATGCAAGTATACAACATAATTCATACTCTTCAACCTTTTCTTGTCACTTTATTACCACAATTATCACAAAGTTCATTCATTCATATTTTTAAATTTTTTTATAAGTGCAATAAGAAAAGGAAAAAGTGTTTCCTTATTTGCATTCCACGTCAGTTATTCACATTTAAATAAAATTTAGTGTAAGCCATTGTTATCAGAAGTTGCCTAATTTGTAAACAGACAGAATTAACATATCCATGTGTTAAAGTGGACCAAAGTCGAAGCCTCAATACATTTGATAGGTGTGGTTCACAGATGCTCTTCATCCAGTCTCTGTGTTGTTTTGCAAAGAAAGAAAGAAAAAAAAAAGATGTCTGTCTTCGTATGTTTAAAGCCGGTAGAGATATATAAAGGTGGGCAGAATACAAATACATATCACACCTTTTCCAATTTTATTTGTTAAAAATATATATAAAAAACTGTATCAATTTCCTTCCACTTCCCAATTATACAGTATAAGAGTGTGTGCTGGTGTGTCATGTGAGATCCCTATAAAATACATTTTATGGTTTAGGTTGGTAACATCAAAACACTGGACAGTTTGAGAGGCGCGGACAAGCTGAAGGATGTGAAACAATTCAAAAGTAATCTTCAATTTAATCAGTTTTCCTGCCTTGACTATAGAACAATTCAACCAGAGTATGTGAGAAGTTTGTAATTACCTATCACCTAAAAAAAAAAAAATCATACATACTTGAGGAAACAAACAATAGCAAGTTAAAAGGCTGATGGATGAAGATGGACAAAGAAGTAAAGTGAAGGTTTCCCCGTGTGTGTTTTGCCCTGGGACCCAGTTTGACAAAATTGGCCTCTGCATAAAAAACTTTAATCAACATTACACCATACCAGAGACATTGAGCACTCTTTCCCTTCCTGTTCTCTATTTGTTTTCCAATTGAAATGCAATGAATAATTATTTCCACCCATAAAAACCCAACGGCTAATACAGACACATTCACTTGATACGTGAAACTCGACACGCCTTTCTCCATGTGCAGGAGAATAGAGAGTTTCCAACACGCCAGTCATTCCTGAGATCCTATTCATCTCCTCAGCATCTCTGTGAGGCCTCGGCGGTGGGGTGTGTATAGACACAACAGCCTGCCAGTCCCATCGCAACAAAGGTAACTGCGCACATCCACACCTGAGAGCCTAACTTTCGGTACACATATGGAAAGATCTCGTCAAGATGAAACCGGGAACTCGGAGGAAATGCTTTTGTTTTGTTAATGCTGTTTTGTATGTTTTGGCGTGGCGCAGTGTGTGTGTTTCAGCGTCTGAGAGCGTGCATGCCTCATTGCAGCTGTGCAGCCACCTACTAAGCAAAGCACATTTGCGTTTTTAAGGATGTAATTACAAAGGAAAACACACATACGCAACACAAATCCTCAAAAGCTTTGATGTGAAACTGCTATCATTAACACATGGGAGTGACATGCTGTTTGAATTTCATCCTGCGTTGCTGTGTAAACTTGTGGCTATGCACGAATGAAAATGACCAAAGTTGTGCTCAGATCTATGTCTGTCCACAATAAAACCCACTCTGAGCAGGACGTGCTTCAGCAGCAGCTGTCCACCAGTCCAGGTGGTTGAAATGACCTCTTCGCTCACACAGGCACACTTCCCCCACACCTTCAGGTTGACTGCCCAGCCATAAACCAAAGATAACACAAACTGCTCCTAAATCAACAGGCTGTAATTAGCAGAGCCAGAATCACAGTCGACTGATAGATTCCCTTCAGATTAACAGATTTCTGTGCTTATAAACACTGTGGGTTAAACTTGCTATGCTGTTAACATTGTGCCATGCATAATTGGATCTCCCAATAAGCCAGACTTAAACACATTTTTATAAAAATATTTAGAAACATTCTGTAACACCAAAAGTCTCATTGTACACCAGGTATGTGCACCAGTGCAATATCGTTTACACAACTGCGATTCAAGTATCACAGCAATAACGCTTGATCACAAGCAACACCATGCGAATGCAGTGTTAACACCAATGAAGAGGTCAAACTGACACCAAACAAAGCAACTTCAGCACAGTGAAGCCAACAGCAGAAATTTGTGAAGGGGTTAGGGAACGGACAGGCTTTTGACTGCCGGGAGAGTCGATGAGTGTTATTGGAACCACGTGTGACCAATGAAGGCTAAATTAATCCAGAGGGAGCCAAACGAGAACACAAAAGGATCAACTGATCAAGAACTAAGAAACTCAACACAGAGAAATAAACTGTTTTCAATCCTCTAAATGAGAGTAACAGACGCTGTCACTTAGACAACACAAAAACATAGAAGACTATTTTTTCTTTTTGCAAAGATACACTCATCCTCTAATTAATTAGACATGTCATTAACATGGCATTGTTGACGCAAACGTCAAACGAGCCAGTGACGTGTTAGCAGCTCAACGCATTTTACCATCTAGACTTTAGGAAGGTGATTTGCTGAGGTTCAAACTACGCAGCAGAATGTGGAAAAAAGGAAATTTAAGTGACTTTAGCCAAGATGCTGGTACCAAACAGGCTGGTCATAGCATTTCAGAAACTATCTGATCCATGGGGCTCTTGATGCACAACAATCTCTTGTGTTTATAGAGACCGGTTCAAAAAAGGAGAAAATCCCCAGTGAGTGGCAGCTGTGAATACAGAAATACCTTGTTTATGTCAAAGATCAGAGGAGAAAGAACCTTTCCTGAAACCGATAGCACATCTGAATGCACAACATGTTGAACTTTGGATCGGATTGGCCACAGCAGCATAAGACTACACTGGATGCCACTCCTGATAGTACAACAAGTCCAACTTGGTACAAAAAAGGTATCCCTAATATAATGGCCGATGAGGATATATGGCAAGATAGGAGACGATATGAAACCAGCTTCAGGATTAGATTTTTTTGATCACACTGTTTCTGGTTCATTTGTTTTCAGATGACACATTAGCAGAAGGTTGTGACAGAATCTAACCAATGAAGTTACTGGGAGTTTAAAGTTTTTCAGGTTTCCTACAAAGGCGTCCTCTAATTAATTAATTTACTTTCTTCATATTTCAAAACATCGCGTCGTCTTTGTGCTGCGCGCTAAAAATGGAGCAGTGTGGTTGAAGATCTCTCCTCGTCTCAGAAATGAAAATCAAGTTTGTCAAGTTGCACCTGTCTTCATTGAGAATGCTAGCATTGTCCAACTGTCTCACTTCAGGGAATAACACATCTTTGTTCTTCCAGGGTTCATGACATTTTAATATCCTGACACAAGCAACAACAAAGCAGCAGGTGAAAAAAAAAAAAATCTTGCAAACATTTAGAATTCCTCCACCTCACTGTGTAATTAGACATCAACTATTTTCTATTAAATGATTCGGAGTGAGCTTTCAGCAGTCCAGTTGGAAAAGCTGGACCGGCCTAAATTCCCTCTTGCAAAATACAAACCTTCTAAAATAATGTATTTTTCCCACAAATGTAACGTATTACATTGTTGTAACGTAAAAACCTTGGAAAAACAAGTTCACCAAAGCCACTCAGATGAACCGTACGAGTTCAAGCTCTTAGACCAATTCATTTAAAATGTCTCTACATGTTGACTTTCAAAAGCAAAGCGATTAATTTAGCCTTAATATGACCAAAAAAATGACTTTCAATCATATAAGACTGGTGCTGCCAGAGTCACTTTGTTGTTATTGCACTCTTAACCTGTGAATATACTTTTACTCCCCAGACATCTCAGCATTTTTAGATGTCAATTTCATGCCTTCTCTGGAGGCACATGGCATTTACTGCAGTTTTTATTTTAAACAGCGGACGTCTCTGCAGATTAAAACTTGCCTGTATTTAACATTTGGTTGAATAGGAAGAACCTATAGAGAAAGTGTGTTCCTAATACAATTCTAATTTGCCATCATAAGCGCATCGAGTTGTAACAACAAAGCTGCTTCAAGCCACCTTGCTACTTTTCCTGTTTGATGATGGGCTGTTTCAAAAATCACAATGAGCTGAGTGGAGATGCCAAAATACACTCCCTACAGAAAGTCGTGTGCCTCTGTCAGGAAACGTCACTCCTGAGGACAGAAATGGCAACCATACACAATATGTTAGAGTCCCTTTGCAAAAGTATTCAAACTCAAATTATAAGTCACATTTTGTCACAGGGCCCACATCTGCAAACGTCAGTGGCTGTGTTGCTGAAGACAATCATCTCCACGGAATGATGTTGGCATTTTAAAGTTTGTCTTGAATGTTTAATTTAAAGTAAATACTGAGTTCAAAATATATACAAAAAAGAAAAATAAATAATTTGTGTTAAAATGTGGTTCAGAGTTATGGGATTAGGCTGCAGCTAACACTACAGGAGCTCAGTGATTGATGTTGCATCCCTTGAGGATATGGAAACATCACGATATGTGTGTGTGTGTCTGTGTGTGTGTGTGTGTGTGTCGGTGGGCGGGTAGGGAGTAGGCAGGTCAGATTAGGCCATGTCCTAACACATCTTGTGCCCTGAAGCCTGGTTGTTTTGTGGGAGATAAAGGTCATGCTTTGACTCCTCTGTGATCCTCTCTCTTCCTTCAACTGTGACACACCATCATCAATGACCTTCTCAATCTTTTCTATTTCAGATGCATAGCAGCGGGAGCAGAGAGGAAGGCTTCAGGAGATAGGACTAACAAGCAGTTATTTCTCATCAAGTTAATGCAATTTAACTGTGATATGCAATATTTAAAAAAAAAACTGATGGAAAAAATAACTTTAAAAAAAACTTATGAATACAGTAGTAATCTAAATGATAAGGACATCCTGATAACCTGGAGGTCAACTTTTCACCACTGGGAGCAAACAGTCGACAACTTTACAGACCTAACAGCTCGTGGGCTGTTTGCTGCTGTGCCAGTGGAAAGTTTTCAGATTTGGCACACCTGCCCTCTGGATGTTTTTCCCATTTCTCTTGGCAGAGACCTTTAAGCTCAGCCAACTTGGATCAAGATAATCAATGTCAGTATGTTCTCAGGTTTTCTCAAGCAGTGATCGGTAAGGTTCAGGCTTGAGCCGGGTCACAGTTCTCGTGAGCGGTTTTGTCATCCTGTCATATGCTTTAAGTTTGTTTCTTGTTAAAATCTCAGCCCCCTTTTTGTAGATGGGTTTACTTCTGTTCGGCACAGGAAATCCATTGCACAAGGACAACCCAGATTGGGAGAATTTTCACAAATCAGTTGAGCCATTGATGGAGAAATGGCTACAATCACTTTGGATGCACTCTTGATGTTAGATTTTAGATTGCTTTGCCAAAAAAATCTGAAAGATGCATTTTTATTCAGTATGCTTAAGTTAAAACTTTGCAAAAACCAGCTTTTTGTGCAGCTGCACCTCTGAAGGATGATTGTCCGTCAGCCTTTTTATCAGTGGACAGAAGGTTTTGTTGATTATGTTTTGGAAAATGGCGCTGGTTCTGTTAGGCTGGATGCAATGGTAGGCATCAGTTTTTAAGTTTTGCCACTGATGTATAATTGGATTCAGTTATGGATTTTGATCGACCCATTCTAACATGAATTATTGTGCCATTTCCCTGCTAAAAAGTGAACCTCTGACTCTCAAGTATTTTACACCCTGTTTTCTTGCTGGTTTCATCTATCATTCTTTCCACAACTTTCCTCCTGATCAGTCTGTTGTAATCTTTGGTCTTCGTGATGCTGTTTGGTCTCATGTGAAACCCGCACAGGGCAGCTGCATTTATACTGAGATTTAATGACACACCCTCTTAGATTTTATTTAAGAGGATCGTAAATATGGGGTCTGATTATGATTACGCACCGCACTTTTCAGATTTTATTTGTCTAACATTTAGAAAACGATTTCCTCTTTCTTCATATGCACTGCTTTGTGTTGGTCAGTTTCACAAAGTACCAGTGAAATTCTTCAAAGTTAAAATCGTCGGAAGGGGAAAAACTGGGAAAAAGTTCAAGGGGAAGAAATACTTTAAGGGCATTGTAAATAGTTCAGTGAATTTAACTTTTCATACTCTAAATGTCAGGTACCATTTGGGGAACTTCAAAGGTAACATGAATGACTTTTAAACTTTACTTAGCAACAGCCTTTGTCTGGCCAGTACGGCATGAAATTCTGATTGATAGAGTGCTGTGCTGACTTTGGTAGTTCTGCAATGTTCCTCCATCTCTATAAAGAAACACTGAATCCAGGATGTTGGTAATTTATCTTTGGCTGCTGATGACTTGGAGCTAAAACACTGAAACCAACTTGCACAGAGTAATCTTGCCCAAAATAAATAGGGAGTCTTTCTTGGACTGAGTACTGGTTCTGGATATTTGCTTTACTTTTTTAACTGACACCTTAGCATAAGTGCTAAGTCACTGGTCACTAGTTAGTAGTGACCAGTGATTATCTTTGTTCTCGTATGCTGGTTTATCTCCTTAATTATAATAAAATCAATAATTGAATTAAGTAACTAAATTCAGATAGGGGAGCTTGCGCTACCACTGTTTTTAAAAATAAAAAATTAGACATCTCCTAAAAGATAGTTTTAAGAAAATGGAAAATCTGAAGAATTTTGGTCTTAACTCCAGTTGGTCAAGGCTGAAGCCCTCAGTTAATCAGTGAAGCTAACTTCTACCCTTTTAACAGAATTACACTATCAATCATAAGAATAGGAATTTTGTGAATAATGTTTTATGAACATTTAGCTTGCATGTATTAAATCTACTTTTCAGTTTTCCAACATTTCTGCATTTGTTTTCTTAATATAATATAATATTCTAATCTTAAATGGCATGTTTTTATTAGCTGTAAGCAGAAAATATTCATAATGAACATAAATAACAGCTTCAAAACACCAATCTCTAAGTGAACAGGGTTACTGTAATAAATCACCTTTTCAATAACATTATAATTGATACAATCTGTATGTAGTTGCTCTTTTAACATCAATTCTTAGGACATCTGTTGCTTTTGCTTTCCCTTTGAGAGTTTTAATAACAGTCTTGAACTGTAGAATCTGTTCTATCTTTGCTTAGATTTAATAAAGTCTATTTTTTAAAGCTATAATTTTTTCAAGTTCATCTAATTTTGCTGCTCATACAAAGGATGGTTCAAAATAGAACATTTCGTAAATCTTGTTTTTTTGTTTTGTTTACATAGGAGAGACTAATTCTTTTATCTGAAATAACTAAACTACCCTGTGACATCCATCTGCATTATGACCATGAGTCACCCTGTTACGGTCAGCCTAATACACTGTAAAAACCAACATTACTCTATGAAAGTGTCCAAAGATGGACTACAAAGACCAGTCTCTTACATGTTTGGTGTCGGCCTGATTCAGTTGGAATAAATGGTTCATTTCCAGGCCTCTAAAGGACTTGAGAACATGTTGAGAAGGTTCACATCAGCTATGTTGGAACAAGGCAACCTGCAGGACACCTTGGCCGCCACCATCCGATCCTGACAACCAACCACATCACTCTCACATGGCTGCCAAACTCTGGCCTCCACCAGCATCCTGCAACTTTTACATGACTCTTTGCTTCAGCTCGCCTGAATGAAATAATGATGTAATCTTCCAGATTCGGTACAACTTCTCTGAATGTTAAAGATGTAATTCTGTCATATTAACTAATTTGTGTTGGTCAGGGGACGAAATGAAGTTGCTGGACACTATTTGACACACCTGTTCTACCACAACCCACCCCACCCTGTGACAACCAGCCCCATTTTGTGCAGCAACCAGTCATACATCCTAATGTCATAAATTGTGATAATTAATCCAGCACCACTTAACAGGCAGCTTCATATGTTGTGACAAACCAACCCAACACCATATCAGTAGCCTTTGACAATGGACTACCAAGTTGGTTATCCGTGATAATTTAAATTTTTTGTTACAAGTTGCATATCTACAACCCCTTTTGAGTCATGCACACATTAAGCTTAAATTAAATTAATAACTTCTTATTTAATAATGTTTCGATGGTTAACAATCACAGTAGACTGAAACGTATGTAGTCTAAATCAATGAATCGTGGACAGGTGTTGTGTTGTTTACTCCAAGTTAAATTTCAGCAACAAGCTTTTTTCTAACCAACTGAATGGTGTCAGGTGATCAGGACACTGCAGAGGGAATTAGTCTCCTTCCGAGGTCAAACTGTTGCTGTTTGACCAACAGCCTGTTTGAAACCTCCTGCTACCTTGAGGGAATACGCAGTGAGTGCGCGGGCGCGTGTGTGTATGTGAAGGAGAGAGAGAGAGGAAGAGAGAGAGAGAGAGATGCCTAAACAGACGCAGTAGCAGACGTGCCCGCTCCCGTCTGCCTGCCTTTCTCCTTCTCACACACTACAGAGAGCAGCGCTTTGACGCACCACGCATAGTTGGATTATAGTATTGCGCGCTGGTCTCTCGCCGGGTTTCTGGCACTCATTTTACTTCCAATTGACATCCCATCGGAATCAGAATATCTCCACCACTGCAGAGTTTTGAGGACGAACTTGGCGCAACCGCTGCTCTAGCGCCGGACGCGTGCTGTGAATTAATAACCAAAGACATCCTCACCTGGAGTGTGCGTTAACGGGCAAAGTGTAATTGCTCGAAAGCACCTGGATCACATTAAGGATCAAGACATTTTCCTTGTTAGGAGACACTTAACACAGATCTCGCCGCCGGAGGATTCTGGCCACCGCATGCCGGGGACATGTGGAAGTTTGCGCCGCTGTAGCGCAGCCACAGACCCGGTCCATCTCTATAACTCAGTGGGATCAAACTCCTACTTCACACGCTTTACGCACTCAGAGGACCCAAATGTAAAAAGAATAACATCGTTTTTCTTTTAGAAAACCCAAACTTGGAAAGGAAGGAGCAGAGCAAACATAAAAGAAACAGAGTGCGTTGCGTGCGGAGTTTGGTGAGCTCCTTCGAAATTCCGAGGCTTTTCTCCGTATTCTGCGGGTCTCGTATCGGCCACCCACTTCTGCCGCAGTCATGGTGGGAGCTGTGCGCTCCGTTGGCCTTGGCCGCTCCTTGGAGACTGCGCCGAGGCTTCTGCTCCTGGGGACCGTCCTCGTCCTGGTCTTGATAAGCAGAGCAGACAGTCAGCCGTGCCCGCCTCAGTGTTCCTGCACCGGGACCACGGTGGACTGTCACGGCCAAGGACTGCGCAGCGTGCCCAGGAACATACCCCGAAACACGGAAAGACTGTAAGTTTAAGGAACACTGGTCCCTGAGTAATTTACTTTTTTTTTTAAAGCATTATGATTTTTTTTTTGTAATTAACTTAAGTAGCAATTATGTAACGTGATTATCATCCTCACAGCTAGTTTTAAGATTTGGGTTTTGTTCTAACAATGCTAATATAATGATTTCATTAAGAAAAGGATGGATAATTACGCAAATGATCCCAAAACATTACCAAAACTACTCAGCGCGCTAAGCATGAAGGACCACATCTGAAAACCGCAGGGCTTTCAATATTTCAACTGTCGAGTCAAAGTACACTTAAGATCACAAGATGTGGCGGCTGATAAACATACTTTTTTCTCTCTCTCTAAAAACAGTCAGATTTATTGCTCCATGTGTTGAATGTCAGGGTAAGTCAGATCGCGGATCTGAAGTTGGGGGTGGAGGGGCTGCCGCTGTGGTCTTGCTGGTGGTTTCGCACTGTTGCACTACCAGAGCCTCCGTCGACCACGTCGGTTTGTGTGGAGACCAGCGAGTTAATCAAAAACGGATTTGGACAAGTGGGCTTTGACTTAAACGGGCCTCGTTTTACCAGGCGGAGTCCCCTGATGAAACTTGTTTGAACAGTTTCAGTGCAGCCGCACAATATTTCTGGGGAGGGGGAGGGGGGGCAGTTCTCTCCGAGACTCGCATCCCAATTAAGATCACGGGTTTGCAACAGAAAATGTATTTATATATTTATGTTTTTATGTAATCTGTTATAACTGCTTTTCTCTTTTTTTTTAATCTAGGGATCTGAATGCAAACAACCTCACTAAAATCACCAAAGGGGATTTTGCAGGACTGAGGCATCTGAGAGTCCTGTAAGTTGATTTTGCTTAAGTGTTAATGTTTATTCTTCTCTGCACAAATGTGAATAGGTAAATTATATGTTTCTTTTACGTGTTCTGTAATGATTGCTTAGGCAAAGGCTATAGTGGGTCTGGTTGCCCTACAGTCTTATGTCAGAAGTGCTGGATAAAAGGAGATAATGTGATGTTCCCCATTTTGCAAAGACAAATTTAAACGGAATCTGTTCCAGTCAACAAAGTGGAAAGACCTAAAAATCTAGAGAAAGGAAAGAAAGAGAGAAAAAGATGGGGAAACTGGGGAAAGAACAATATAGTCACAACAACGATGAAGAAATAAAAAGGGGGGGAAAAGAGAAAGAAACTTGTAATGAACCACTTGACATAGAAATTCATACCAGATGTAAGTAACAACCCAAGTAATCCACACAAAAGACAATCAACACAAAATAGCCCATGAATTGTGTTCTGGGTAATAAGTGGCATGAAACATGTTGTGGATAATAATGAAACATGAAGTGAATGCTTACTGAAATTTAATACATAGTAAAAAAAGTATTTTTTTTAATTTTTTTTTACTATGTATGTTGAAAACAAGAAGTCTTCTGTAACTATAACTAGTTACATTCAAGTTTGACCCATTCTCTCACATAAATATTAAAGGGACTGAAGTGACTCTTCTATGCACTCTGACCTTCACTCTAGCAGTTTTACATTTTTTTTGTCTGAACAAAATCTGTGTTTGAGACTATCTTGGAGAAAAAATGCTCCTTTGTTTCATCTTTAGCTTTTTATCGAGTGTCTCTGTAAATTTCTTTATTCTGCCTTCCTTCAATAATGTGAAATCACCCAGCACCAAATACAGAGAAGCAGCCCCACATCATGAGACTGATATCTGAAAACTTTAACATTTGTGTGGTGTTTTTATTGATGCTGTGCTGTGCCACTTCTTTGCCAAACACAATTTGCGGCTCCGCTAGCTTGTCCAAATGTTCTGCAGTAAACTTTAAATGAGTGGATGTGTGGAGTCTTGTGCAATGTGTGTACATATGCCTTGTTTCCATCGAGCGGTGCGGCACGGGTCGCTGTGGTTCGGTACGCTATTTTGTCTGTTTCCACTGTAAAAGTTGCTCAAAGACCCGACCCGTACCGCACCATTATTCCTGGGCCCCCTTCAGATGAAGGTCCAAAGAACAGCGGTATGTTTAGGGTGGATCTACTGGCGTCACCCAACACAGTCCATTGATCGGGGGACAGAAAAATGTTGCGAGGCATACTTGTCGATCACGTTTGTTGTCGCTGTAGTATGATGCAAAGCAAGGCATTTTGTTTTAATCCTGCCCGCCCAGTGAGAGTCCAATTGGCGATGGAAATGCTCTCGTGAACAAGCCGGAACACAAACTATAAAATATCATGCCAAACTGCATCGGCTCGTGCCACACCGCTCAGTGGAAATGAGGCTGTAGAGTATGCTAAGATTTAGTGACTAACTTATTGTCTTCTTTAAGCCTTTTTTTACTCCCTCTGTGGTACTTGGCTCTTACAAAACAGCACTGATTATGTTTTTGACTCCTCTGTGGAAAATATTTTGAAGAGCGCCAGGCTCTTTCGAAATTTAGCTTCGATGGTGACCATGAGAACCTTTAGAAATAGGCCAAAACCAGTGCGAAGTTTATGGATATCTTGGAAGAGTTTGCTGTTATGTAACAGGAGATGCTTCTTTTATGACACTTTACTAATAAAAAAAATACCTTTGAATGAATCATGAGTTAAGACTAAGCCTGCTGATATTGCTTTGCACTGACAGGGGGCAGGATTGTTCACAAAATACTCAGATTTCATTTATTTCATCCATTTTATTGGTTTTCTGTATTTTTGCACCTCATTTTCTCTGTGAGTTTAGTACTTATTCCACATACATACTGAACAAATATTGACCAATTTGCTTTGATTTGGTCAATATTTTATCAGTTGTAAACCGATAAAATATCAGTGTGGATCTCTTGGGTTCTGAGACATGGTGTGAATTTCATATCTGCAACTCCAATAGAAATATATTTTTCTTTGACACGTTCAGCTCTTGTTTTCGTCCCTGCGTGGCTTTTCTTTCACAGCCGTAAAAGTTTCAGTTGTAATTATGAATTTTTCAGCTGCTACATGTTTTTTTTTGTTTATGTTTGGATGGCATTGTGTAGATGTCACTGCATCAATATACGCTGTGTGTGGGGTGTGTGTGTGTGTGTGTGTGGGTGTGTGTGTGTGTACATGCGTGTGTGAGCAGGTCTTTATTTGCTTGTATTTTTTTGTAAATACGTACAAAAGTGGAGGTTGAGGTTGAAGTTAAAGTGAGGAGGTGGTTGCAAAGACAGAAGTAAATGATATTCACACTCACAGCTCTGATGTGCTCTCTTTTGCTCCAAACAGTCCATTACAAGGCAGATTAAACAGTTTCCTATCCCGTCCTGCATTTTGAAGCCCTGCCGCATGCAGCACTGCGTCTAGTTGTAGCGGTCGTTCCGCTGAGCACACAGACTACGCGACCAACAAAGAGCAGCTCTCTGGCACCTGTTAATGCCGTCGTGTTAATCTGCCAGTTGGAAGTGTCAGGCGGGGTTTATTTTAACCACTGGGACCCGGGGTCCATGTGCTGGAGTGATTAACACACTGGTGAGGAAATGATGGAGGGCAAGAATGGAAAGAGATAGCGGTCATTAGGTGTAACCGCGGAGAGAGGAATGCAGCTGCTGGAAGGGAAGGCTGGAGGGGAAGGAAAAGGGAAAGAGAGAGTCAAGTAAGAACAAGTTTCCAAACCTAAGATCAGACTGGGTTCAGAGTTCCCCAGCTCTGATTTGCTGCTGGGAAAGTCTGATCGCCGCTGAGCGGCGACGTGAATGGTTTTAAAGCACATTGCTGGAATTCCATTGGGATTATAACCTTAATTACCAACATTTCATCTGTGTTCGCCTTATGTGCAATATTCTTATAATTATTGATTATGCGCCTTTTTAAATTACCATCATGTCCAAGATTTTACAAATGGATAAACAATCAACACTTTTCCTTTACACTCACAAATTAAACTTATAAAGTACATGGTTTCACAATTTTTCAGAAATAAAATGTATGAAAAGTGTGTCGCAATTAATTTTTTTTCACCCCCATTGAAGCATCTTTTGATGCAGTTGCAGCAGTGAGTATTTTGGGGGTGTTCCTCTACCAGATTTGCAAATCTACAACCTGAATTTTTTGTTTATTCTTCTTTCCAGAATAAATTCGAGGTCAGGCAGAATGAATGGGGGAATGTCTGTGAATATCCGTTTTCAAGTATTACCAAAGCTTCTCCGTTTCAGAAGAGAAGATAATTGACAAGACTGGAGGTGTCCAACTTTAGTCCTCAGTGGTCCTGTTGTTTTTGACGTGTCTCTACTAAAGCAGAGTTTCTGGGTTTGAATCCCAGCCTGTGCTTACGTGGGTTCTCTCCAGACGGAGGTGACCTGCATAGGGCATTCCCGGCCCCGTTACAACTCGAGATGGACAATCGTTCCCGAAACCCCAACCCCTACTCTGCATAGACAGATAATGGGTGGTTGGATGAGATGAAATGGAAACAACCAGAATTTTGATTCAAACTAACCTACAAATCAATCTTAAGAATGACAAGTTGCTTACAAAGTTTTAAATAGATTTGACTGGCAATGTGAGTCACCAACCAACCAGTCATAAACTTGTGTGATAAAACCACAGAAACTCAAAGCCAGATTCCAGACAAAAGTAAATCTGAGCTGGAGTGAAAACAACCACAAAGATTTGTAAAATGATATGAAAAGAGAAGTTATGACTGGAAAATTGTAATAAATAGATGCAAAATAACCACAGAGTGATGTAAAAATTGTGCAGATCTTTATGATCTGAGAGCCACACATGACCACAAATTGCATTAGCATAATTAGTGGTTGTTTTGAATCTCTCGGTGTAAAATCCTCCGATATGGGTCGCGTTTATCGCCCCGTTCCTTAATCATCTTATGCTTACAGCACATTAAACGTTTGTGTCTTGTTGTTGGGCTTGGTCAGCGGCACAATCCTGCTGGAGTTTTGCTGGTGTTAGGGAATGAGTGGTCACAGCGATGTGGTTGGACAGCAAGCAAATTGGATGATGGATGAGTTTCTGTCTAACTGATGGGTTACTTTTAAAGTCGATTCTGAGGGCTTATCGACCTGTCGCTGATTGTCTTTTCTCCCTCTCTTTTGCTGCTTCAACATTCTCCGACTTTCCATCCCCTCCACACTGCTGTCTCTTTTTTTCGCACCAAATGCAACCGATCATTTCTTTCTCTTCTTCCATTCCCTCTCTTCTCTATTGTCAATCTCCTTCAATCTTTTTGTCAGTTTCTGTTCTGCCCTTTTTTTCTCTCTCTCTCTCTTAACTGCAGGTCAATATCGCCATGCCTCTCCTTCTGTTTGGTCTCTCATGCATCCATCAGCTCTGACACCCTGTGTGTCTTTTTATCAACCCATCTCTTCCCTTTTTTTAATATCCAGTCCTCACAGTCTCACACCCCCTCTTGATGTTTCTTTCACAGGCAGTTAATGGAGAACAAAATCACCACAATTGAGAGAGGAGCGTTCCAGGACCTGAAGGAGCTGGAGAGACTGTGAGTGAAGCTGTTGTCTACTTTGACCTCACTGGTTTGTCATGTTACTGAATATTTCTGGGTCATTTTCTTTACAAACATTGCCCTCGAAGTGGATGCACATACAAAAATAAGCTTCTGTATGTCAGCTGCAGTGCGCTGCTTAAACACGGTGATAAAACGGCTAAAAAATTAGATTTTACTCTCATAATTTTGTCAAAACATTTGAGCTGCAATCCTATGTTTTTCGCACATCAGTCTAACATTAATATTTTCACTCTGTGCTTTGATTCCACTCATTAATAGTTTGGCCCATTTAGATCACTGCTACAAATTGTGCAGAAAAATCTAAAAGGAAAAAGTTGTTTACCTGCTTTACAAAATTAGTGCCTTGATTTGAGCATCCTAACCCTTACTGACCAGTATTTCAGCTGCTCTCTGTTACTCTGATTCTCAAGATCTGAGCAAAGCATTATGGGAAGGTTTTGCGATACAGCCAGACAAGGTGCTGCTGCCATCAATCCTTAGATTGTTGAGAAAACAACGTTGATTTTCCATTATACAGTTTTGCAAGTCATGGACATGGAGACATACTAAGGAGTGAAAGGTTAATAGCTGCCGATTTGCTGGGTGAACCCACAACAAGTTACATTTTACAGTGTCTGGACAGTGAAAAGAAAAATGAAACTGTGTAACAATAAATAAAAAAATAAAAAAAAAGCTTACACGGGTTGCAGCTGAAAAAGTTACTAACGGTGGACCCACAACTACTTTCTCACAGATTTTGATATCAATAATTCGCACCCTGAGCCCATGTCTGGGATCAGAGCCACCCTAATGTAACGTCATTCACATACTTAACTGCAATGAAACACTTTATTTTTTCTTTTTTTTTGTTTTGCTCAATTTTTAATGTCCTTGTACTTATTAAGTACAGATGTAGTGAGAAGCTTAACTCAGCAAAATGTGTTGAGTTTTAATACTTACTTTATTACGTCTAACTGTTCTCTTGAGTCTCCAATCTAAACTTTTTATAAAAAAAAAAAAAAACATACCTGCATTCCTCTGTGCACCAAGTACTAATCAAAAGAAAGCATTTTATCGTTCTGATTGCTGTTTTGGTTAAATTCTTTGAAAGTTGTGGGGATGAAGCGAATTGTCTGTTATGATTCCTTGACTCATTTTGTCTCATGCCTTTCTTTTCTCTGCACTGCTGCTGCTCTTTGTCGAAAGAATGGGGAGCTTTATGGACCATTAGAGGGAATGTGCTAGTTTTTCACTTGCAGGCATTGCACGGCACTGCCTGGCAAAGCAGTTCTAGGAATTTCTGCACAGAGTAGCGGACAAGAAGGAAACATTTTAACCGCGTATGGCCTGCATTCAACAGAGAAATCTGACTGAAAATCCATGATATAAGGCGGCGGTACGAGCCGGTAAATGTCTTCTCTCATGCATCCATATGCAATAGAAGCTCAACGCACATGTTCATTTAAACAGCAACGCTACATCTTCCCAGTGACATGTTGTCATACAACATGGCTGTCCTGTCATAGTGCTGTAATGCAGTGCTTGTAGATTGGCATGTTCACAAACACAAAGATGGAGTCAGTCATCAATACCCCCCCACAGATGCCAGACAAAGGCACGTCTCTGGAGTCTGGAGTCCGGGGGTCAATTCAAAGGCCTCTGTCGTCTCGAGGGCCGGAGGGGGCGAGAGGGAACCTGCTGGGCACCGCTACCCAGAGTAGAAGACCCTAAGCTGGGCTGATGGATCCACACTGACTGCCCCCCACAGGGGTGGAAAACAGTTCCCATTCTCATCCTTTTCTGAAACTGGCTCTGGAGGGCCAGGCAGTGCGGGGCTGGGTCAGGTGTGGGCCTGTTGTCTCGGGGGGGTGGAGAGGGGAGACGAGGGTTAGACTGGGGTGGGGGGGAGAGAGGCAGACATGTCACAACACACTCATGCACACATATAAACACATGCATGTGCGTATGCATACACTCACAGAGAGGCACTCGCTTACGCAAGGCTGCTCTGTCAGTACTGGTTTTATCTTGGTTTTTGGGGGGCCCCAAAAACCCTCTAACGCTTCCGCTCGCCTGTCATTCATTCTTTAACCTCTCCTCATGTTTTTGCACCGTTGTCAACCATCTGGGTTTCTCCTTCTATTGTTCTGTTTATGTAGGAATGTCACAAATTCCTATCTCAAACCCCCGAGGTTATAAAATGGGAAAGATCAGGAGCTCCTGATCCTGACATCTTTCATTTGCATGTTAAAGGATTAAAGCATCACCTCTGTTTGAATTTGGAGAGACTAAAGATGTTAAGAGTCCGAGTGCTCTGAAAAGAGAACGGCAATTAAAGGTAGTGAGACGATGAGGATGGCAGCTGAGAAAAAACCTTTTTAAAGTTACCTGTAATTGACAAATGTTATTAAAGAAATGTTTTAGAGTAAATGCCAGCAAATATTCAGGTTAAAAAAAAAGAGGAAATTTGGGAGCAGGAATTAGACAGTGGACAAACTTTGTGCTTGTTTTATACAAGCCTGAAAAAAACAGAATTGCAACTAGATGGTGGATTTCAGAGAAACGGCCTGGATTACTGCTAAATGATTAGCTGTAAAGTTGTTTGAATAATTACATCCTTTTCACTATGTCTGCTTTTAATGAGCAGGGAACCTTGAAATCTCCCACACAATAAGGACCATTAGGTCCAAAAGGCACACTCAGGTTACACAGACATAGTTTAATGTTAAAATTTCCTTTACACCATTTTTATTCTTTAAAGACCTTCTAATGAGAACCCATAAAAACTGTTGGAGAGGCCAGAATTTCTTAGGCTTAATGGAGTCTAGAGTGTACACAGTAATGCCCCTTCCCCACCGATTGCTGCACACCATCATTCAGGTGTCAGAAATAACACACAGCGTTCTCTCTTCTGAAATTACAGTAGTGTTGTGTGGATAACTTTTTAAAGTAGATAATATGTGCTTACTTTTTTTTGCACATTTTGCCCATGTAGCTGTACACACACCAATTACAGGAAGAGCCCTTCAGTGATGTTGGATTTTTTGGCTGATAGCAAAGGAATTTGCCAGTCAGGTGATAAGATGAGGTTTCAGCATATCTGTGTTTTCAGGCAAAGATTTTATCTCACCTGAACTTTAAATTAGGAGATTGTGAGATAGGATGGAGTAAGTGTTTGTCAGATAATGGATCTTTGTTCATTTTAGAAGTTACAGATGTGAACCAACAGTAAACACTCTTGGAACAGATGTAAAACCAGATCAGACAGTTAGGTTAAAGTGGTTCTGGGTGAAGTCACTGAACTATCCGCAAAAGTTTGCACGCGTCTGTCTGCGTTAAATATTCTTTACGAGCTTTAAAGCTTCAACAGCACTTTCAGGGTCATACATGATGGTTGAGGTTGTTTTTTTTTTTTTTCTCCCCACCTAGAATCTTGAGTTGAGCTGCTCAACTTTCATGTGTCTGCGTATTTACGACTTCATTTGCATCTCCATGCTTCGGCACACCGTTGTGGCGCCCTGTATATGCCTGAGAGAGAATGGGTGTGTTTACTGTGCGGTTACTGGCCTCCCAGCATCTGTTTATGACTGTGAGGATTATCGCCACGCTGCAGTGTGACATTAACTCATTGGAGTCACTCTCACACCTCAGACCCACTGGCCACTCCGTCTTCATTCACTTTCAGCCAGACTTTGACAAGTGACAAATGAGCATGGAAGTGGCTGTTTACTGCATCTGCATGCACACGCCCAGAGAAGACAAAGATGCATTCTTTCAGGTTGAGAAACAAAGAGGCTCAGCTTGGCGCGGGCAGCGCAAAACAACGCGGAATGAAAATCCCGGAGGTATCCGGTGTTGGCTGAGCTTTGTACGTTCAAATAAACATTAAGTGACTAAAACCGAAAGCATTTCTTAAATGAATGCATCTACTTAGCTGTGAACAAGGAAAAGGAAGTGATTCATCTGAGCAAATAGTTGTTACATGTCATCTGTTGCGCAACATTTTTCCCAAAAAATATGTTGAAATACGAGTGAAATTTAAGTGCCAACATTATTTGTGGACACTTTAATTGTTATAGAAAAATAATTTTACAGATAATTTAGTGGAAGTTCACTGTTAAAAAAAACTTGTTAAAGTTCAGCCTACAGGATTAATAGCTCACATTCCTAGCTAGATTCATGCTTCTAATATAAAGTAGTTCTTCTTTATTGATCTGTTTTTGATTAAAGAAAATTCTAAAAATGCGTATATTAAAATGTTACATGACAGAGATAATCCCAGTTATGTGAACCAGACCTTTAAGAGCCATAGATGAGAAATATTTAAATTATTTGTACAATGCTTTGTTTTTTAATTTTGTCATAGTTATTAAAGGAGGTTAATATTTGTTCAGGCCAGTTTTATTGTGAAATTTTATTTTGAAAAGCCTACTTCCTGTTGAGCTTTATATTATATTAGAACAAAACACTGACGGGAGGAGGATTGCATAGACACGGAGCAATACAGTTTTTGACCGAGTATGACGTGCATTTTTTGGAGCAAAAGCAAAAGGAAATGTATAGCTGATTTTTATATCATCATTTTTGTATTTGCAATTTTTATAGATAAAGAATTTTTTGTTAAATTCACAGTTTTGCGCGCGTCATCACATTTACACCTTAGCATCGTGAGGGGTTTTGCGGATGGTTGCATTGAAAGGCAACAGATTCCCATTTCCACTCATGACTGTTTGGAAGAGCTTAGACAGAGGTTTGTTTGAATGAACTTTAATTCTGAAATCCAGAAATGTTAAAAATACGTTTGATGTCGTATTTTTAGTGCCTAGTATTGTGTTTTTAGGTCAGGATAGAGGAAACCTATGATACGAGTGGATCCAGATTATGCAAAAACACTGAATGGTCTCATCCATACACAAACAAATGCTTCACTTAATACAACATCTGTTTATCATTGGTTATATAAACACGCCTATAACAAAATTATCAGAAAGTAAAGCAATGGTCTGAAGGTACATTCCAGGCTTTATAAATCCAATATGTGAAGGAGGAAATGCAACATGATTTCTGCTCTCCAGCTGCTGGCAAACTAGTTGCTCACTTCTATCTTTGTGACAAAAACTTTTATTAGCTTTCTAAGCAAGTTCTAGAAATACATTGGTTGTTGCTACCCTGAGAGGTAATTAAAATTGTGCTTCATTTTACTGAAAACGGATTGAATGCGTTCCCACAAGGGAGAGTGTGAGAGATAAACTGTGAAAGGAAATTATTTGTATTTAGGGGTCGAAAAATGTATTACAACACATTACATAGAAATAACAAAAGAATTGACATAAACTGCAATAATTAATAAATGCAAAAAAAAAAAAAAAGTCCCCACTAAAAAACCTTTGGTGGAGTTACTTGATGTAAATGTATCATTTCATTCCTGTTCCATTCTGCATTGTGAGATTTTTGATACTTTGCATTATTGAATACTCATTCAGATAAAAGGCAGCTTACTAAAGAGGAAACTATCAATAATTAAATTTAAGAATTCATGACCTCAGGGAAGTTTTTGTGAGGAGGAGAAAGCAAATTTGTAAAGTTTGGTTAATCTAATATATATATTTTTTTTACTATATACTGCAAAAATAACAGATCGATACTTCATCAGATCAATAAACTCATCGAGCCCCCCCGAGATTCAGCAAATAAGACAAGATTTGATTTCTGTGTTTTTACTTCATTATCTGGTTCTCCAAGTCTGACAGCACTGTGAGACTATTTTAAGAGGATGAGCTCATACCACCTTTCTGGCATCGCCACTCCAGCACACACCCTCCCAGGGGGATGTCTAGCCCACTAACGGGCTCTGATGGCCGAGCAGGAGCTGCAGAGGGGAGTGGGCCTCTCTCTCTCTGGGACCATGTGGAGCTCTTAGCTGCGAGAGCGAGCCTTAACGGAAGATTGGTGAATAATTTAGAAACATCATTTCTGCTGGCCGTTAAATATTTAAGCAGCCTCTGATGTAACTGTGGAACATGAATGTCGGTGCGTGTGCGCGAGCGTCTTTTGCACGTCTGTGCGCTCTGGGGTGGAAGACGGATGCAGAGAGGGTGATGTTATTTAAGGAGAGTCCAGCTCGGCATATTTGGAAGTAAAAAGAGGTGAAACGCAGAGGTTAGAAGAGGAAAAAGTCGATGAGAGGAGAAATGACAGATCTTCAAATTCTTGAATAGAGTCGGTGTTTTGTTGTATCAATTTGGAGAGTTTTTTTAATATAAATACAGTGACTTACACAAGTATTTGAACTTGTTTGTATGTTTCTGATTCTTATAAATCTGAAAAGTGTGGCATGCATTTGTACCCTCCATCCCAGAATTAATTTGTAGTTACAGCTGCAGTCTTCTATGGTATGTCTCTACCAGCTTTAAATGTAATTTAAATATGAGCTGCACTTTGATTAGGCCGTTTTGACTCATGAATATGCATGCTTTGGTCTAAATAATGCCAGCGTAGCTCTTGCTGTTGGGCGACGTCGTTGTTTTCAGCCTCTAACAGGTTTTCTTTCAACTTTAACTCATTCTTGTTTTTCTCGTATTTACTCTCCTCACTTCATTTGTGTCCAGTAGCAGTCCAGAGAGCATCCGTTGCTGGCCCTGTCACGTGTTTGTGTGTGTGTGTGTCAGGGTTAAACTGTTTCAGCAGGCCGTCTCTCAATGTGTCACTCTGTTGCCTTACTCTGCTCTGACTCACTTTAAGACTCGGCCACACATACCAACATGAACTGGCACACAAACCTCTTCACTCCTCTCAACCGGGGTTAAATGATCGCACCCAGATTATTAAACTCGCCCGAGTTCTCTCAACTCTTCTCTCTGTGTGTGTGCGTGTGTGTGTGTATGTGATGATGAGTTGTTGTGGGTTCTTCCCCTGTGAGGGCCTTGTTTACTCAGTGGGGTCTTTTTCACACATTCGGTAGCCCGGCCAGACTGCCTGTTTGTTTTTCCCACATCGTCTCCTCTCCCTCGTCTTTGTGGAAATAACGTTCCCCATCGCCCCCTTCAGCTGAACCCCTTCCCTTCGCGTTTCTCCCCCCTCTCCTCCCTTCATCTTTCGCAGGTTTAGTGTTTGTTTGCCGGCTATGCTCAACCCATTAAATCACGGATAACTTTTTTTTCCCCTTTTTTTCAGATGTACTCTTCCATGAACACATGCATTTATGAAATAGTATCCATTAGTTTTGTATTTATTTTTTGCAAAAACCCAACCACTTGAAATTGTTTTAAGGAAACTGTTCAATCATTGCGACAGCCGTGATTTTGTTATTTCCCAGCTTGGGAAACTGCATAAATGTACAGGTAATCCCAGGATTATTCATACCTCCATCAGACTTAGGTTGGAAGTGATCTTTTTAATTATAACAATGCATTTCTTCAGAGGATCCACGGTGACACAGTTGTTGCCTTGTAGCAAAAAGAGGTTCGGTTTCCTGTCTGGTTTTTTTCTGCAAGAAGTTTCGCATGTTCTTGACAGTTTTGCTGGATTCTTCCATTGTCAAAAAACAAGACTGCTGGGTTAATTTATTTTCAGAAAATGAGAAATGGTCAAAACGGCGGAAAGGATGCAGCGCTTTCAGACCTCAAATAATGCAAAGAGACCAAGTTCATATTAATTTAGAAACAACACTAATGTTTTAACTCAGGAAGAGTTCAGAAATAAATATTTGGTGGAATAACCAGGAGTTTTTCAATGGGGTTCGGTG
Organism: Poecilia latipinna; assembly: GCF_001443285.1. NCBI lineage: Eukaryota > Metazoa > Chordata > Actinopteri > Cyprinodontiformes > Poeciliidae > Poecilia > Poecilia latipinna. Next base: position 798,310 of record NW_015112853.1, read on the forward strand.
CAGTGGGCTCTTAATGTTTTATATATATATATATGAAATGCTAAAATATTGCCATTATTATTAGCATCAAGACAAACCAAAATATATATATTTTTTAAAAATAGCAGTTATCCACATCTATATTTTAAGCCCACTCTTGTATCTAATCTTGTTTTGTGTTTTTGCAGTCGCCTGAATCGGAATAATCTGGCCGTGTTTCCTGAGCTGCTTTTCCTGGGAACGACAAAGCTTCACAGACTGTAAGTCATGCTGCTGTTTTTTTTTTCTTTTTCTTATGTCTGTCGCTCATTTGATTTCTACTGAACGCCTGTAGCACAAGAAACCTTTTTACTTGTGACGAAGCTCAAAAGATTGCTAATGCTTTAAATGAGTTTGTGTATTTCTAACATCAACAAATCCAAGTCCAGTGGGTTTGATGTTCCAACAATTCTTTGTAAAATACAAAAGAAAAAAGGTTTCTTTGTGACATTGTGCTGGGGTTCTCTGTTGGATGAAGGTGTTAGGAGGGTGAGAAACTAAACTTGCATGGCACTGTCTGTAGCAGCCAGTTCAGTAGCTAATGGAGATTATCACCCCAACAGCTGCTGCCCGCTGGGAGAGAGGTGTGTGTTTTAGTCTGTGAGCGGAGAAAGTGAGAATGGCTGACAGAAGAAGGTCTAATTAGATACTTCAGAACTGGTTTTTCCTTTGGGTTACCTTTTCGCCACAACATAGTTTCAGTTGCACACATAAATTGCTCTGGTTTGCATTCAACCTGGCAAACCGCTGTTTGTTTTCACTGAGCACCTTCTCCAGTCTGTCCCAGTGTTCTCTGTGAACCGAGTTTTGGATTCCCAGTACTGCTGGGCTGGGCCTGCAACGCTGCTGAAACTGTGGGAACCGACTTCCCGTCACGGTCATTTGCAGGTCCCGGGGAGTAATTATGGTTGCATATATTTATATGTGCGGCTGAATATATTTATCTAAAGCTATGCTGAAATGCTGAGCTGATTCACACAGTGTGTGAAAGTTGTTTATGTTCTGCGGCTGCTGCCGTGGTCGGCTGGGCTTGACCTGCTGTGTATAAGGGTGTGTGTCTGCATGCGCGTCTGTGATTCTGCAAGTGTGTGTGCTTCTCAAGGCCAAGAGCTGGCACTTTGCTCAGCGTGTGGGCTGAGGTAAAAATACAACGCGGATAAATTGCGCTACTCAACATGTCACTTACAAGCGTTTTTATGTTAGCTGTCTCAGCATCGATGATGTAAAAATATTTAATTTCAGCTAAGATTCACGGACACAAAAAATGAAAGCAGCGCAGAAAAAAATAAATTTAAGGACTAATCAAACTGCTGAGAAATGACATTTGCACACCATTCGGTGAAAGCTGAAACACATTTTTAATTGTTTAATGAAAAACTTATTTTCTGCTGTTGTTTAGATTTTATAGTCTTTTCACTTTTAGAAAACAAAAGAAGTCCCTGAGAACCTCTGAAATACAATCTTGTTGGGTTTCATATTGAGGGCTTAAGGTATGTGCTAGCTTGACTGGCTTTCAGTTTTGCAACAGTGCAGCTATAAATGAACACTTGCTGAACCTGCTATTATGAAAATGTTTTCATTTTTTGTGGCTTTAACATGTGTGTGTTTGTGAGTACGTACTGTATGGGTTTAACCTTTGCACAGCTCGGTGGTTTAGCCTTCTGAGAGTGAGTTGTAGTACGAATGAGGTCAGGTGTGATTTCTGTACATTTGTTTGCTTAGACAAACACATGACTGAGATTGATTCGTGCCTGAATACGTGCAGTTGTGAAGGTATGAGATTTTGGTGTCAACTAAACTGAATAAAAAATTTTTCACATTATAAGACTGAAGGTGATGGATTAGTTTTCCAAAACATCACAATCTGAATGTATATTGAATTATTTATTGAAATTGTGTTGCTCCTGTAAGTGAACTCCCACTGGTGCTACTTTTTGAATTAAAGTGATTAAATTTTAGGTTAAAAATGTATTCTTAAAATCATTTAAGAATATATTTAGCTTACCTTGACATATCATTGTACTATATATAATAAAAAAAACTGAAAATGAGAGAATACAATGATATATTTGTCCATATTTCAGTCCTGAGCAACACATTTAAAAAGGTTTAAACTGAAGTACTTTGTTTTTGTTAATCTAACAAATCTGGGTTTCCTTGACAACTGATGTCTTGATGTCAGAAAAACATAATAAAACTATGGATGTTTTATTTGACGCACCAACATAATGTCATATTAGCTTTCTTAACTTTTTAATACCATGTTGGACCAGAATATTGAGACAACTGTCAGACAGAAACTTTAATTAGGACAAATGATCTATTGCTGGTAGGAAAAAACAGTCAGCAGTGACCTGAACAGTATTTGTTGGTGAGTTAAATGCCGTTAGCATCACTAATGTACACCACTGGTGAATTTAGTTGCACTTAAACATTGCTAACTTAACATCCAAATACATATAAATTATTGAGAAATAAACAAATTAATAAATGTACCAGAGTCAGAAAGTGGTTTCTATAGCCTTGTGCTAAAATTATTTATTAGGTGTTTAACCTATATCTTCAGGTTCCACAGATAGTCAAAGTCAGTGGGTTACATGTCCAAGGGTCGATGGATGAAATAAAAACATCAATATTAGTATGTCACAAAGGATACTGCGAAGTATCTACAAAACCTTTCTTCACTTAATATTGGCAGTCCCTTTGAAGTTGTTTGGCTTGATGGCTTTTTAAAGTAAATGAAATGAAGATGAACAAACATGATCTGAAATTAAAATATTTAAAACATGTCCTTGCTGATGGTATTGTTGCAAATTCCTGCAACAGAAGAAAGAGCATGTAGAATGAGATCTGAATCCTCTTCATCATACCCCATTTCAAACACCTGTGTCCAGACCGCGCCGTCTGCCGCCGTCGTTAGATGCTCACATCGTCGTTCGCGGCGCTCCAGGTCCCTGACTCCGTTACAAAGACTCACCTGGAGACATATTGTTCTGGAAGTACCGAAATGTCCTCTGTGTTTCTGTCCGAATGTGACACAGAGATGGCTCTCCTGCTCCTTACTCCGAGAGTCACGCAGCAGCAGTGCTGAGGACCACAGCTGGGACTGTTTGCTCTGAGGGGAAAAGAAGAGAGCAATGAGACACTTTTAGTGGGAGATCAAACTGTGCCAGTTCATTAGAGGGACTCTGTAAAGTAAGATGAACCGGCAATAACTTCAAGCTCTGGACTTTAACCAAGAATTGTGCTAGCTCAAGAAACCCTTCGTATTAGGTTTAAGATCAGACAATACAATCTCTATTTAGGGTAAGAGAAGGCAATTTTATTTATGTAGCACATATTCAGGACAAAGCAGTTTAAAATGCTTTGCAAGCAGAACAAGAAAACCAAACGAAAGAGAGAAAAGTAAAAGTATAAAACTACTTAATGGTCCGCTATGTTTAATAAGAATAAGTAATCCATAATTTATAAACTAGTAGGGCTTTCTCTGGATCCAGGTTCTGATAAAAGCAGATGTTGGTTCTCCATGTTTGGTAAGATTAGGGAGGCATAAAACTAAATGCATAAAACTATTTAACCTATGTAACCACAGATTTTAAGAAAAATCTGTGGTTACATAGAAATTAAACCAGGTAGATAAAAACATGAGTACACTTCTACATTTTGCAAAAAACCCAAAGGAAATAAATACAAAGAAAATCAATTATTTAATGAATCATTGTTGCTAACTTATCCATTTTACATTATGAGAGGATTAGTTAATTTTATGTTTTTAAAAATACAATGCTTATTATATGCTGTGAAATATTTTTTCTTATTTTCTTAAAATTGTTTTATTATTGTTATTATTTTTTTGTCTAACCAAGCAGTGCATGTCCATAAAATGAAAAGACAAAAATTAGAAAACTAATTCTTGAAAACACTGATTTCCTGTTGCTTTTCTGATTTAAATGTGTTATTGGTGACTTTCAGTTAATATTTGTTGCAGAGTAACCAAGTCAATTTGTTGGAAATGGTTCTCATACAAGAATTCATGTTGTTGTTTGAGCTGTTTTGTGATCTTTGGTTGATGATCCTGACCAGGCAAGTGCAGCAGAGCAAGGAAAGTTCAACCTCAAGCTGACCTCATGACCCAATGTTGGTCATCAGGTGTAAATTATTTTTGATTCAGACGCAGAATTATTACTTTAGCTTAATTAGCACATCTCCCTCCATTATTTTAATGGGGTTAGTAATAGAATAATAGAAATCATTGGTGAATAGCTGTTATTAGCAAATTCCCTGAAGTAGAAAATGTAACATTATTGGAAATGATATTTTCTGTCATTTTCCAATAACATCTGTAATGAGTTTTTTTATTGTAAGGGACAGATTGTATCCAGTTAAATCATGGCTCACAACACAGCTGAAAAATAAGCTGGAAAAATAAACCCTGACACTTTGATTAATAAAAGATGACCTGTTGACTTTGATAGATTTTTAATATTTGTCTGGCCAGCTTAAATGAAGGGAATGATTGGTAAGAGGAAACAAGAATAAGTCTCAGCTTTTACATTGTAATGTATGGATATGAATGATTATGAATTCAGAAATGTTGCGTGTGTTCATATATGGGTTATATCTGTGTGTGCGGTGGGAGATTGTGGTCACTTTTGGTTACCATACCGTTGCAATTGCTAATTAGGTCCGGATTAATTACATTTTTGTTTATTCTGCCTTTGCTGTGCTAATTTAAGAGTCTGAAACAACATGAAGCATAAATTGGTTAAGTAGATTTTGTTCTTGGTATTTTATGTGAGAATTTCCTTCGAGAAGGAAAGAAAGGCAAACTTTTGGAAAATAAAAATGTGTTAAAAGGACTATTTCAAGTAGATGTGTTACCATCAAAGATATTTGAGGTGTTACAAAGCTCTAATTTGAAGCAGTCACTTAGAGAAAAACAAAACTTTGAAGAATACTTCAGAATTGAGAAGTTTCTTTACAAGTTTCTGACCAAAAGAAACCAATTACAAGTGGAAATGAGTGAAGGAGAGAGAGGCGTCAACTCTAATGAGTTTCAGTGTAACATCCAAATGAACCACAGCACCTAAAGTTACTCAGCAGAACATTTCCCAGTACGCAACACTCCCTCCATCATCTTTCCCACAGTGCACAGAACACATTTACATGCATAATTAAACTTTTCCATTGTTTGTGCTGTATTGTTTTGGTGGCATACATCAACACGCTTTCATCTGCGTCTACATGTGTGTTTAATGTTTAAAAGACCGTTTGGGTCTTATAACCAGAATTTTTTATTTTTTTTTGCTTTGTTTTTAAGAGTGTCCATTTCTGGAATTTATAGTTTATTGGCTTCACTAATCCATCACAAACACCTGATACCATTACATTAATCACTGTAACCCAATAGTCAGTCATATAACCTTTTATTTTTAATGTTGTGGCCGACTGGGACATTTTTATGGCATCTGAAGTATCATGATGGGAAAGTTGTTCATCCGTCTCCAGTCCACATAACCATGATATCACATTAACTATTTCCTTGTCATCTCAGGATTATGTCTGAACTCAAACACAGTTTTAATATGCTCCTCAATCTTTGCTGTATAACTGCTGAGTTTTATTGTTTTGTTTGAAGCAGGGATCCCACCACTTTGCACAATACGTTGAGTATTTTGTGGAGTATGATTTCGAAACTTACTGAACAATTAGCACACCAGTTTGTTGAGAAGTAAACTTAAATTGTCTAGAGGGGTCGTTAACAGCAGCAAGTATACACCCAGTTTACCAAGAGTGAACTATATGCTGCCGGTAGCTAACATCCTTCCTTTCGGGCGATAAAACATTAAGACCACCAAATCACTGTTTTGATAGAAGCTCATAAAACACTTTTTTTTTAAAGCTCTCAGTGTCTACCCTTGTGCTTGCAGAAGATTCAGCAGTCTGCTTCATGGCTTTGCAACAATATGCTACTTTCAGTGTGCGCCCGTTGTGAGAACTCAGCTGAGGAATGCAGAAGAGGACAAGAAGTAAATTTCTAACCTCGTTCAGCTCATCAGAATTTTAGATACGTGTTTGCATTTTATTCTTTTGTTCATTTCAATATGTTTTGTTGCAAAAAAAGAACATTTTATATTTTTGCTGTTCTGATAGACAATCTGGAACAAAGCAGAAAAGATGCTTCATGCATATCTGAACTTTTCATTTACTGTTTTGTTAGTGTTATCTTTATCAGCATTTCATTTAGTTACAAAACTATATAAAATTGAAAAAAAAAACAGCTTTCATTTACTTAATTTCTGCTTTCCAGTTTTTAATTATGTCCAATTTTATCGTCATTTCATCTGGATAAATACTATCTTATCCTGTTTTGAGTTTTGTTTCATTTTTAAAGAAGAGATGTTGGAAGAAATTGTAAAGAAAATCATTACTGTTTAAACTTTACCTTTAATAACATAAAGTTACCTAATTTTTAAAGTGCAATCAGTAATACTTTTATAACAAATTTATATCAGTAATGATTTCTTGGTTAATGTCAAGTTGTCATAACAAAGACATTTTGAATAATGTCAACTTTGTATTAAAAGTGTCATAATTTACCGAATGACGCTTTATGACAACAGTCATAAATATTCATGAAGGCTTATTCATGTTCATGACAGGTGTTATGTCATGTTTATGAAAGCGTCATGTCAGTCTTATTCAACCCCCTTAAAATAAAGTGTTACCGAAAAGTCGTTTATGGTATTTGATGCGTGAGCTTAAGAAAGTATCCTACCGCTTTTACTTATGAAGCGTAAACATTTTAAAAAGTTAATTGACACACATTACATCAGCATTAAATAAGAGTTTGAATGAATGAGTTAAAGTGCATTTTTAATGTGTGTTTGTTGATGTGTATATAGTACTCTCTAATCCTCTACTAAACGCTTTCCTGGTGACGCTTTGCCACAAAGCACTGAGTCTTAACGTTGTAGCTTTGTCTTCTGTGAAAGGTTAACCCCACTCCACACACACACACATGCACACACACACACACACTTTCTCACAGAAACACTCACATGCAGACTCTGCCAAGTACTACAGCCTGGGCACTGGTGTGACACGAAAGTGCAGGAAAACTTCAGAGGATGTGGGCCTTTCTATGGTGTCAATAGTTTGTTGGTTCCATAGAGAGGGGAGGGGGGAGACAGGAAGAGAGAGGTCAAAGGTAGAGAGGATGAAATTTTCTCTGAGTAAATAATGTTTTTTAATTAAGATAGAGGTGCTCTAAGCGTTTTTGTTGCCACAGTGACGATGACCTCTGGGTTTGAGAGCGGTCAAAGGTGAAGAATGTTCCAGACGTGAGATCTAAGTAGGAGGTGATTTATACAAGCAAAGAACTGAGCGGTCGCCTCCCTCTTACCAACAAAAACTTGTGAAAAATTAAACCTTTGGTAAGAAAGAATTTAAAGTATGTTTGGATGAATTTTGTCCATGCAAAATGTTATGACTTGCAGTTTTTATCAGTGAGATCATCAATACATTTTAATGCAGTTTTCAGTAACAAAACTTTGACAAAAATTAACAGCAAAGAAGTCAATTATATTGTCAAATAAAATCTGTGACGTAATTAAAAGAGCTTATTGGGCACCTAGTGAGTAATGTATGAGCAAACATATTTCCAGTAATTGCAAGACTTGTTGTTCATATAGTTTAAAAACCTTAAACGTTTAAGATACTTCTTTACTTCCTATGCTTAGCCTTGATTCTTAGGTTTGTTCCATTTGTAATAAAATTTATTCACACTTCCCATTTGCTTATTCTCACAAAGAAAGTTGAAGAGGATTATACAAAGAAGCACGATCTGAATAATAATTAAAAAAAAGAAATAAACCTTAATGACAAATAAAAAAATACTAACAAGCTCATAAACTTTCTTTAATTTAATCAAAGTTTAGTGGTGGAATTTATTAGCTCAAAGCTTTAAGATACAGTTTGGGATAGCTCACAACCAATAGCCATAAAATTTCATACATTTCCACCCTGTCTCTTTATTTTTTGCTTCACTTCAGATATTTTTTCTTTCTTCGTTGAAGAAACGAGTATAGCTGCAGGCGCATTGCGTTACGATTCAGCAATGTTTTCTGCACCCCCTGGTTCCTGTTTCTAGCAGATATAAAAACTCACAAACATGCACTCTAATTAGAGAACGGCTCTTTAACACACACACACACGCACACACACACACACACACACACACAGGTTTTTTTCTAGTTCAAGAAATGTTTTCATTAGCACTCTTGGATCAGACACATTGTATTTAGTCAAAACAGTGGGAAAGGTAATTGTATGTTTCTTTCCTTGCTGTTTAACGTCTTGGTCTTCAAATGTTTCCATGTCATGCTTGCACAGATTATGAATTACCTTGAGGGTGAGCTAATAGTTACAACAGTTTCGAGGTGTTGGTGACTCACCATCATATGAATCACATGACCGCCTATCTGAAACGCTCAAGGCGACTCATTCCTAAGAAGTGATTTGGTCATTCTCATCCGAACACAATGCCTGATTCACTCTCGAGTTATTTTAGTAAGAGTTTTCCAGCTCCGCTGATGTTGTTTAGGGGGCAACAGAACAACAAATTATTTTACACAGCAACAATGTAAAGGATGTGTGCACAGCTCTTTTTTGTGTGCTTTTTGTGGTCTTTACTGGTGTGTGCAGTTTTTTTTTCTTTCGTTTTTTTGTAAGCTGCATTACATCCTCAGCTTTAACTGTGCGCCATAAAACATGACGTGAGTTCTGGCCTGAACTCTGCTGGATTTAATAACTTTGGCTTGCTAAATTTAACTCAGTTTACCATGAGAGCACGGCACTAAGGTAACTTTATTAGAATAATGGAGAGTTTTGTTAAGATTGAATGTAGCATTAAATGTAAAAGCTAGAATTTGATGTACTGCTGAATAGAAACGTGATATATGAGAATGCCTATGATGTGTAAACTGTCTAATGTGCATTTATAGCAGAAAAGATGTAGTTGAGCCCCTGTTGGAATGTCATTTGTCAACTCAAGAATCAAAAGATGCTGTAAAGAAACTTGGCTCATTTATATATAAAAAAATATTCACCTGAAAAAGGTCACTTAGAGGTATTTTGGCTTTATAAATGAGCTTGATCTCTTATTTTATCAAATATTATTGACCAAAATGAAAAACAGTTGCAGAGCAAATGTGAACTTACAGTATTATGATATAAAATTTCCTTATAATAACATACAATTAAAATATACTTCAGATTTGAGGATATGTGTGGATATTTAATTTATCTCTGTATTTCATAAAAATGTTACCCCTCAAATGAAAACAAAACTCCTACGCTGGGTTTTACTTAAATAGGGCATGAAATGGAAGAAACAGTAGGAAGAAAAGCAGTGTTAAGAAATGGGAATACAAATTGGTGAGTAACTCCCAGTAGACAGAGTGAACTTCACAGCCTGCAGACTTTAGAGCGGGGTTGGAAGCTCAAAATGATAAAATGCAGCCAAGTCTTCCGTCCTCAGTGACAACTTCCACAAGAAGATTGTTGTTTCGAGCCCAAGAGCTTTGAGTTTGCAAATGACCAATCATGATTGTGTTGCCAGCTAATTGAGCAAATTTTATACAGGAAGCAGAGGTGAAGAAAAGAGCTAAATTTGATGTTCAGAGTTTGTTTTGCAAAGCAAAACTTTATATTAATGTAATATGTAACTCTGCAGACGATGTTTAAACATGAAGCTGTCTATCTAAAGTTTGGCCGGACGCATGCGGCTTCATTAATCACCTGTCACCCGGGCTGTACGAGTGTCAGAGTTCAGAGCAGTGGGGCAAAGGGTCAGAGAGCGTCGGTGTCAACCGATGAGATATCCAGGATAATGGAGCTGCCAGCAGTGATGCTGCTGCTTTGCCCGTCGTGTCACACCGGGAGTGAAAGCTGCGCCTGGAATAACTTACAGCGAAGGAGGAGGGGTGTATACAGACAGAATGAATGAAGGGAATTTAAAGGAAAGATTAGAGACATATTTGCTCTCTTAAATGGTGTGGAAAAAAGTGCTGCGAGGAATTTACAGAGACGAAGAAAGAGGCGTCTTGGCCATTGTGAGATAGATGTGTGTGAAAAAGTGCACAGTCTAGAGGGAGATTGATGGACAAGCAAAGTAAAGAAAGGAGGGGGAACGTGGCAGAGAGACATGGAAATGATAGGAGAAAGGTATGTCAGTCCTTAATGTCTATGGCAGGTAGCCTAAAGCATGGAGCCTGCGAGTCTGTTAGAGAAATGCCCAGGTGTTTTATGTGTGTGAGTGTGAGTAACTTGAGTCTGGATTACTGGCAGAGGGTTGCATACCAATCCAAAGCCAGGAAGAGCTTACCTGGAAGCAGGTAGTTACAGTGCGAAATACGTGTCTGTGAGAATCTGTGTGTCTGTGAGGTCTTCTTGATCGTCAAAGTATATCTTAACCTTATGTGTGATTAGGGGTCACCGTGTGTGGTAAAACCACCCAACTTTCCCGCTCTTCATCTCGGGTCTCCTGTCTTTGCTTCCACTCACATTTTTCTGTTTTGTATAAGTGACTTGGCCCGAAGTGAACTCTGGCTTTGCACCGCTGAGAAGACACAAGACGGTGGAACCTTCCTTCTTAAAAGCAAAAATCTTCAGGGACTTTGCAGGTCATGTATTGATAGATGAGCTCGCCTGGTCGATGAATTATGGGATGGATTACAGAGCAATCAGGACGATTCATCATGCGACGCTTCTCTTCTCACCCCAATCAGACAAGCAGCTACTCAGCAGTATTGACCCATATTTGCTGTGGGCAGTCATGACTTGATGAGTCAGTAACTTATCTTAACTTATTGTGAGACTTAAAGGAATGGCAATTTAAGTTCCAGTAAGACATAATAAACGTTTAATATCTTACTTGCAGATGCTAAATCCTCTCCTGACCTCTATTTAGGATAAATCCATATTGGTTTGCACTGGGGAGGAATTTAATAGCTGGTCTGAGAGGCAGGCGTACTCCTAGAACGTTTTGTAAGATTTGACCCGATGGGGGGCCGTTACCAATCCAGAGGTGATCCACCTGTTACGAAATATCAGAAGTCTGGTCTAGATGTGAGAAGATGAGTTTGTAAGTTCATGTTTTCTAGTAACTGATTTGTTCTCGCTATTGTTGCAGCGCCTGGTTGTTCACCTGTGAAATTTTATAACTTTGTGCAGATCACACACCATCTTTGAGCAAAAATGGGTGATTTGGAAAGTGCCCTTGCAGAGCAGGTTCGCCTGTACTGCCATGTATATGATTCCTCTATGATGGCTCATTTTTGGAGAATAATGCACCAACGTACACATCAAGTGGTCAATGTAGCTCTGCCTTAAGAGATAGGAAAGTAAATAAATATTATCATTGAACACAACCTGGTAATGACGTTTCCTCTCTTTAGTCATAAAAAAACTATTGAACTAGGGCCTTTGGTTAGAAAGACAGCAAAGTTATGAAGTTTCCTAAATATACTTACACTAGAGTAACTATGATAGAAAGACATATCTGATGAAAAGCCAACATTTTACAGAATGTTTTACTTCACTTTATTTGTTTACCAAGTGACACAGAGAACACTTAGTTTTTGTAATTGGAATATGTTTCCATGGAAATGTAATTGGTGTTGCACCTCCTATCTCTTTTACCTGCATAAATATTCATTGCCTTTACTAACAGTCCAACGGACGTTGCATAAATAGCTGCGACGTTGATGAAATTATACCATTTAATTGAAATTGAGGACACTGACAGAGTTATCGTTTGCGTTTGTTTTAAAAATCCTGAACTGTACCTTTAATAAGCAAAGGAATGTAGCATCGCATTTATAAAATCATTGTTATATGACCGTATTCGCCTGTCCACAGAGGTAATGAGACAGGAACAATAAAAAAATCACAAGAAAAACCAAGTCTTTAGATATAATTCACTGATCTTCACAAGTCAAATAAGAGAGGACGAGTTCAGTTTATGTCAATCACTCAGCAGACCTAACATGGCCGCCTTTCTTTGCCTCAGGAACCTCCCTTCTAACTCTCCACCCCCAGCCCCAGTGCTCCATCTTGGCTCGGTGTCAAGCTGCCTTGTCCAGTTGCACAATAACCTCTCTCTGAGGCAGGCAACTGCATCCCCTCTCTGGCTCCATTAGTGCCACTCTGCTGGCATAGTCTGCATTCTCCAGTGGGACCGTCATCGCTGGCCACTCCATTGGCACCCCTGTCACTCTGCAACAACCACAAAAGAAGAGCTCACTGCCCTCCCTCCATTGCCTCTCATGCTCACTTGGTCTTTTTTTGTGCACCCCCCACAACCACCATTTTCTTCCTCTGCTTGTACGTGTCTCGCCCTCCTGCTATTATCTTCCTGTTCTCTTTACAGTACCTTCTCCTAATTCTTTTTCGTTGCCTACTCTCCCTCTTCAGCCCCCTCCCTGGCTCTCTGTCCTCAAAGCCCCACACATTGGTTTGGAGAGGCTTATGCAAGGCCCTCATCCATGGTAATGAAGCAGAAGAAACCAGAAGAGGAAACTGGGAGCTGACCAGTGATTGCTCCCAGAGATGTTGCTCACAAGTTTAGAGCCTCTCGCATTATTTCGCTAAAAGCCGAGTGTGTTTGAAGTGACCACGGCGACCCAGGCTCATTAAAACGCACTATGTTTGCAGAATGTGAGGACTGGGGCCAGAAACAAACCCACAACAAAGCCAGTCCCTTTGAAATAGTTAAAAACATATAATTATTTTATTTTTTTTAAAGTGAAGAGAATTGTTCAATACATCTTTTGCTTTGAGGTGCAATACATGCAATAGTGGTCATACCCATCAACCACGTTCACAATTTGTCATGTTGCAACCACAAATTACAATGTAAATTATTGGGACTTTCTGTGATAGTCCAGCTCAAAGTAGTGTAAAAACAAATAACAATGATCCTGCGTTTTTTCATATAATGTGGTTGTGTGTAATTTATTCAACCACTTGAGACGATACTTTGTAAAACCATGTTTGACTGCAGTTACAAAGTATGTCTGTACTTACACCTTCCCATCAACTGTGTTCATTTTCCATGTCCCTCCTGAAGAAAATCATCCCCAACGCCTGATGATGCCACAACCTTGTGTCACAACGTAGCTTCCAGGATGAATGTGCTTTAGCAGCTTTCATCCTTAAAAAATGTTTAGATGTTTTCTAAAACGTTACAGTTTTAACGTCTATGATTTGAGCGGCGTCCCCAGTGTGGCTCACAGCAAACTTCGGGCGAGATCGCTACTATTTTCATTAGCTGGGGTGTTATTCTTGAACATAATTCTGGTCTAAACTTCTTCACAAACTTGTGTTTCTTGATCTTCATCATTCTCTCACTAAATCCAGCAAAAGAAAAAAAATAATAATGATTTTAATGTTCTTTTATTTGTCAAACATACCACTGTATATCGTCCTTCCATCTCAGGTTGAGAGTTGGCTGGTTTTTCCTCGTACAAGGGGTTACTCTTAAAAAAACATCAAAAATTAAAGCTCCGCAGAGCCTCAAGCGGCCCTCGCAACTAATGTTGGAACATCTCTAGTTTGATTATTGTCATTTCTCATTATATCACTATGAATCTTTTTTATCTTGCTTACACTGTAGTTTCCCATATTTTCCACAGTACATAATTAATCTGCGATTGGAAGACATGGACGATAAGTAAAACTGACTTACCGTTTGTTCATTAATCCTTTTTAACAAATCTCTAAGGTATTTCTTCTTCCACAATCATAAACTACCTTCTAGATTGATCTATTGCACTTTAAAATACTTTAAAGTTTGAACTTAATGTGAACACGCTGAGGTGGTGGAGACTCTTTTCCAAAGGCCAGTAAATGAATCAACAATTATGTGCGAATCAGACAGAAAGGATAAGTGAAAGTTCAGCGCTGTGGCTGTGTATAGCTCAGGGCTGGTGATGGATCAGCAGGTTTGTAATCACAGGTTGTTACCCGACCTGTGTGTGTCCCTGCGTGATCTTGCTGGTGTGTGTGTGTGTGTGTGTGTGTGTGTGTGTGTGTGTGTGTGTGTGTGTGTGTGTGTGTATCTAATGACAGGTTCCAGCCTCAATGTGTCATTATCCAATTACAGTTTTCTCTCATCTCTACGGCAACACCGTGCTCCCCGTAATTGGACGGCTGCTCAAGAGAGCCCTGACCTCTCAGCAAGTGTCAGGCAAAGGGAAGCGCACACACACATACACACACACACACAGGATGCCGGGAAGGTTGGGTAATCCAGGATAAAACAGATACTATCTGAAGGAGTGATCAGATAAACGATGCAAAGACAAGTTTGGACTTCATATTACATATTCCTCTTAGCACTTTCTCTCTTTTCTTCATCAGTTCCTCCAGTTTTGCTGTCAATCTTTTTCTTGCCATGTGATTGTGATGCGTCTAAATGGGCTTTAATGGGCCAAGTCAAAGCAGGGCTTTTGCGGTCTGTGGTTCTTCTTGAAGCTCTTTTCTCTTCTGTCTCTTCACATTTTCATGAAAACAAAACACAGTGGATTTCCCCTCCTGGCCCTCCTAAATATTTCACATGGTTAGCGGGCTTCCCACCCTGTCTCCTCCTTGTTTGTATAAGCGAGCACATAGATTGCAAAACTCTATGGGGTTAAATTTGATGCCAAGACAAAGACAGATTCTTATCGTTTGGGGAAATTCAATTATTGACTATTGGCACAGTTTTAAACACAAGGGGTGGGGGGACTTGAAGGAGATTATTAGGGTGGAACAAGAGAGTGACTGTGTGCTGGCAGGTTTCCCCTCCCATTTTCTTGCATCAGACGTTCATCGTTAGACATCAGAGTGACCTGAATTATGAATGCTGATTGGAAGAGAAGTTTTAATTCAAGGAGGAAGATTTAAAAGCCGTATTGGGGAAGATTCAAGCTCTTCTTTCAGCTGGGCACAGAGTCTTTCTGGAACAGTGAAATTCAACCCTCCGAAACGCTTTGAGAGTAACTTTTGTGTCGGTGCATTTTTCCTGTTACATCATTTGATATTCTTCCTCATTATCTCCAGATTTCTGGCCAGTAAAGCAGCTGAGAAACTGATAGCATTAAATTTTGAGAACGTCGTGAAATTTTCTTCATCCTGTGTTTCATTTTTATCGTCTTGCTCGCTCCAGCAGAAGCAGCCAGATGAGTTCACTGTTTAGTTTTTTTTTTTTTTTTTGCAAATTTCTGCACAGTGGGATATTTTTCTGCTCGGTTTTGAGAAGACGTAACAATTAGTTTATCATTTTGGGAGGCACCTCCTGTAATCTGCCGCTACAAACGGAGAACAGCTGCAAAGAAACACACGAGTAAAGTAATACAGAGAGGCCACAAGGGCCTGATGTTATGATGTCAGCCCGTTTTACAGCTGCCATAATTACAAACAAGACTCTGGGGAGGTGGGATGCTGTTAGCATAGGTGTGTTTAGTGCACACAAGACTTTCTGCCAGAGATGATGCCTGAAGGTCCTGCAAGGTAATTGGTGTTTTCCTAGACGTCTCATCAGCTGACTGCACTGTCTGTCCTTTCTGAGTTGTACTATGAGAGATTAGTGTTTCTTTGTAGTTAGGTTTACTTAAATAATACCATTTACCAAACAAATGTAACCCCAAGGCACTTCATGAGTCAGCAGGTCCGTTTTATAGGCAGTTAATAGAACATAGTTTGGTCCAAATTTAAGTCAAATCCATTTAATCGCAGATCAAGCAAATACATACAGTTCAGTTCAATCCAAAACTGTAGCTAGATAAGGTTGATCATAAAACCAAATGGTAAAATGTTAATCTAACAAAGCCCAGCCGACTGCATCGACTTATAGTCTTTGCACAGAGTGCACAGGGTTATTGGCTCCTTCAGGGGCCACATCCAGGAAAGAGACATAAAAACCTCGAAGTGCTGGATCAGGAGTACTTTCTGTGGATGAGAAAAACAGAGAGGACACACAATGAAAATATGTAACGGCCCCAGTACGTCGAGGGAAAAGACGCAACTGAAAACAGAATAGTTCAACCAGGCATACTCTCTGTTGGAAAGAGAGAAAAGTAAAACCTCAAACAAAGATAAAATACTGCAATTTGTTCATTATGGTGTTTACGATGAATTAAAACACTCCTCTGTCTGACATAGGAATCCATACCTAATGACAAATGTCCAATAAATATTTAGCCACCACCATTTAAAACGGTCATGTATTATTTGTCACTTTTCCCACTCCACAATAATTAAACACAGAGTTACGCTCCTCTTCTTAGTTTATTCATTGGAATGCAGTCAATCAATTAGAATATTGATTGTGATTGTGTTCTGATCAAGCTCATTTTTCAGATTAAACATCTTTTGAAAGTAACCCATCAACAGGCATTAAATCTACCTTTTCATTAAGCCAGCCAGCTTTTTGGAAACAACTTAGGAAAATACTGATAATTTGTGATGTTTATTTTTCCAAAGGTTTTCTTAAAGTTGTTTAGAACACAATTCATATTCATCTATACTCATAAATTACTGAGCAAACACCATCGCGTTAATCAATGTTCCTTCTAAGCCCTTTTCATTTTACAAACTGGAAGTAATGTTTTAAATCAGCCTATTTTGTTTTTTATTAAAACTGGAGTTTTCATTTTCTGAACCAAAAAGAAGTTAAACAAATGACATGTACATAAAAATGTAAAATGTGAGACTCAGTTGGGTGATCAATTGAACCTAAACTCATTATTTTACCCCTTTTTTAAAACTGACTGTAGGATTAAAGCTGAAAAATCTGCAGAAACTAAAAAAGCCATTTAATGAAGAAGAATATTATTAATCTTTTCAATTCAGTTATATTTAATTATATAGATGACGCATGGACTTTCTATAATATAGAAGATCCATCACGTTCTCCTGTGAAAACCCTTCATTTCTTTCAACTTTATTTTTTGACTCAAGCATAAATGGGTTAGACATAAAACATCACGAAGACTTATGTAAAACTCAAGACATCTAGATTAAATACAAGATTCAATCAGCACAGTGGAGTTCCTTAGATTTGGCATCAAATTAGAGGATCATTGCAGATTACTTGAGACCAGTATATGAGCAGCAGCAGCAGCAGCTATCATTCAGCACCTGGAAAATGGAAAATGGAGGAAAAAAACAAAAAAAAAAGTAAGGTGATGAGATGGAAGGTAAGGAAATGAGGATGGGAAAGGAAAGGGTTATTACCCACAACAAATCACAACCTGGCAACCTGCATGTTCTGACAAAACCTCAGAGTGATGATACTGACACTCTATATCTGTGTGTGGGTGTGTGTGTGTGTGTTCTGCATGCTAGTCCCATGCAGGTTTGCTGAGGGTTTGTAAGTTCAGTGTGTTTTAAGCTCGGCACGCCTCATTTGAGCTGAATTTCCATGCTCATATGTGTATATGTTACTCACCAGGTGTGTCATCCTCCAACTGGTAGGAGACAAAGAGAAGAATACTGTGAATCTGCATTTTTTTTTTTTTTTTTTAAATGATGGCACTGCTCCCATCTCCTGGTTCATTTCATTTAATCAGCTCTCTCCGGTGATAAAAACCATTGGGCTGGCTTGGCTGGCTTTTATGGAGTTTTTACTGAACTACAGTGACTCCTTTTACCTTCAAACTCTTTCTTTCTTCTTTTTTTTTACTTGCAAAAGACTTCTTACGGTGGATGTAAACTTTTCAAATCCTACAGAAAATAACTTCTAGAGATTATGGATCCTACACATTATGTCTGCTACAATCACGGCACATAAAAGCAAATGAAATTTTAAGTAGCATAACTGAAACTTGAGAATGAAATGAAGATTTTGCCTCCAGACATATTCATGAAATTGTTTTACATTACACCCCGTCACACTAATGTGGATCTGTCTTGAGTTTTAGTGTTGTAGGAATATATATTATCTTAGGAAAAACATTCTTCAGATCACCTTTGAAAGCCCACACCATTTTGTCACCTGCTATATGCATTGACAAATTGTACAGCATTGACATCTCATGGCTTGTATGCCACAGACATGCTTCACTGGTAAAACATTTACACAACTTCTACTCAAATATCTCAGAAATGAATCAAAAAATTGCATAATTTACTCTCATGATACATTTTGCCGGAGCTCTGTCTGCACCGATGAAGATGTATTCATCATTGGGACATTTAAAATTATAATTATGATTATGCTAAATATAATAACAATCATAACAATAGTACTAATTTCATATAGTAAAAAATATAAGTAAAAGTGAATAATTTTGCTCATACAGTCAGAATATTGAGTAGATGGCCAGATGATCCTTAAATATGTCAAATTATGTATCTATAACAATAATTTACAATATTCTGACACTGTTGGATGCTGTGATTGGTCCAGGTGAAGCACCTGGACAGTTCAGAATAAGAATGCATCAAAATCAAAATACATACTTCAAAGATATGAGACGACATGATTTCCCACAGAGTTGCTTCCAGACACTCACTTTAATACGCCAACATCGAAATAGGAAACAGCTCGACAGCAGCTTAAGTGAAGCGTCTTTCATTATTTTTTGTTCTGAATTTTCACTTTCCACTTATTTCTTATCTATCCTTTGATTGTTCTTTTTTTTTTTTTTTACTTTTTTTTTTCAAACTCTTTTGGAGTTGATGGGGCAGAAACAGACAGAGACAGCTGATGCCTGAAGGTGATGAGTGTTGCTGGTGAAGCAGAATGGATGGTCCTAATTGAACAGTGTAGGTGTGTGGGTGGGTGGGTGTGTGTGTGCATGCATGCGTGTGTGTGTAACAGTTCTGCATATGGTAGTCATTTCCACAGTAGTAATTATGTTATGGGAGGTTCCAGGTCAAGGTTAAATAGCATGTAAAGATAAAAGAGAGCACAGGAAGAGAGGATTGGGCATTTTTATCGCTGTTTGTTTTCCACAGCCACTCATGATTTTCTGTTCATGTGTTTTATGCAGAACTCCTGCCAAGATATCGTACACAATTCTGCGTTTTAGTGCATGTAGTTATTGAATTACACCAACAGTTAACTATAATAACCTTCGGCTCCAGACACCAACATAAAAATGGACTAAATTGATTACTCCACCACTTTTTCTTTATAATTATAATTTAAATGTCTAAACTGTTAACTATTAAATTAAGTTTTACATAATATATAATATAACTGAAGCCTTTTTTTAAATATATGCATTACTGTTAAAGTTCTGCTGACACAAATGAGGCTTCTTTCTCTTAGCCACTGTTCAAAACGAGAGGACATCCCTTTCAAGGAAGACAGATTTCTGTTGATTTTTATAAGTCAGAAAATGACTTAAAGTGTTATTAAATTAAATTTACCAACAACTGCAGTCAAACAATAAGCGAGCAGTTTGAAACAACTTCAGAAATGAGAATTAAGGCTGGATGGGAATCCAACTTTATCTTACTGGATGGGTGGATGGTATATTTGCTGATGTATTTGTGTATAATAGACGTATATATACTGATGACAGCATACGTATTTACATCCCAGTAGAGCTCCAATTTGCTATTTAAAAATGTGTATGTACTTAAGTTTCCCTGATTTTGTGCTTGTTGGATTTTTAATCGCCTCTTTCTGCGATGCGACTCCTCTTCTCGATCACTTGCCTTACTAAACTTTTGCCACCTGAATGCCTATTGCCAAAGCTTTCAAGTCTCTTATTCACAGCTCACCAAGACAAATGTTGCAGTACAAGCAATCTAAATGTGTGTGGGTGTGTGTTTATGGTGATTGATATGCATTAATGATGTGAGGCGAACGGCCATTAAAAGCTTGGAAATTGTATGCAGCCCTGCCTGCAGGCTGCGACTATTATTCAGAAAGTTTCCGGTGCAGGCAAAACACAAGGGACTGCAGTGGCAGATGTGAGAGAAAGATATGTGTGTGTGAGCTATCAGTAGCAGGTGGCAAGTTTATTTCACCACACACACGCACACACACACACACACACACACACACACACACACACACACACACACACACACACCTTCTATGTGGAAGCTTCACTGACTGTATTTACAGGAATACTGAAAAGCTTCTGGATGAGATGTCCAGTATAGCTTCATATAAGAAGCTTTTTATTTCAGCGTTGAATTAAAAAGAAAAGCAAACACTTCTAAGTGGCTGTTTTTATTCATGCTATGTAAACAGGGAAGTAATCTATTGTAGGCAGGTAGGTCATAGTAACTTCTCATTTCTTGAAATCAAATCAGAATAACATAATTTTTCCTCTTCATGTTGATGTGAAACTAATAAAAGCTAACGGCTAATCTGTTTTGGAGCAATCAGTGCGTAATGAGGAGTCTTGATAAAGTTTAAGTAGCCGGGGTGTCAGGTTTCTAGCCGAGTGCTCCAGATGGGCAGAGTTGCTCATCTTGACGCTAACTGGGGTCTGGCAGTTCACAGAGGACAAGATATTTGTTACTGGAGTGGCTGTTTGCAAAAAAAAAAAAAAGATGAGGAGGTTGAAGGAGGAGATCATTATTAAATTCCGTCTTCCTGAGGTCAGTGATGGTGAGGCTTTTAGTGACTGTTGGAAACATTCAGCTCCAACACCCAGGCTAATTGGTTAATGACGTCTGATGTCATAACATGCCCTGTTCTCTTAGTGCCAACATCATTCTTCATCTCTGGCACAATGCTCTTTTTATTGTCTCTGTAAACTGACGCATTCTTTCCTTTTTTTTTTTTGTAACACACTTCTTACAACTGTTGTAAATTACAGAAGACATTAGAATAACACAATCATTTCTGCTTTCTTTCAATTTGTTTTGGGTGTGCAAAAAAAAAAAACTACTTTTGTTTTTTATACTTAGATCGTCCTGGTCAGATCTCTATACTTCATGTGTGAGAAAAACTGCCTTAATTTCTTAGAATAGGCTTTTTTTAGGTATTCTTTTCTTTTATTTATTTATTTAGTTAATGGTTTCTCATTTGCAAGGTTCAACGATTGAGTCCATTAACAAGTTGTGCAGAAATGCACACGTTCTGCCGTCATGAGCAAGATCCAGGATTAGCTTTTGTTTAATATTTGGCAACTCTGCCTAGTTTAAAGTGTGGTGCTCATTTAATTTTTTTTTTTTTTAATCTGCAAGAACAGAATACTTTGTTCTTTTATCCAAGTTGGGGAAAAAAACTGGAACAAACTTACCCCTTTTCCTGCCAAAGGTAGAGTCACCCCAAAGCCCCATGTGCCTGTAATGCATAAAAATGGAGGTGCAGAAAC
This sequence comes from Poecilia latipinna, assembly GCF_001443285.1. Classification (NCBI taxonomy): domain Eukaryota; kingdom Metazoa; phylum Chordata; class Actinopteri; order Cyprinodontiformes; family Poeciliidae; genus Poecilia; species Poecilia latipinna. The sequence continues at coordinate 819,660 of NW_015112853.1, forward strand.
ATCAGTTTGCTTGGCTGGATTCCAGTAGTTTACAATTTTTGTGAGGTATGTGCCTAAATGAAATCCATGAATATGTGTTTTTAACTTCTAACTTCTTTATACGTTTCAAAAGTTAGTACAACCACTATTTCTTCACAAGAAGTAGAAGTAGTTGGAATGCTTCTTCCAAGTATTTTAGTTTGTGGAGCTATTTAAAAAAAATATTACTAGAGTCTTTTTACTTTTCAGAATTAATTTTAGACTTCTTATTCCCCCTGCCTCACATGAAAATGTTCAAGACAAAGACAACACTTAAATTTGAGGTCTGTCATCAAATATAAAGAAAAATGAACAGGTGGTTGTATGTAGCAGTCCTAGAATCATTTTTGTATAACTATAGATTTAGTATACATTTAAATAAAAAACAAATAATGACGAGCTGAAAAATAATGGATCCATTATTAGTGGATCCATGGAGTTCTGTGTTGTACAGTAAAGTGTTGGTGGGTTGTAATTAAAACCTCTCCTCGTCCTATATCTTAGGAGACCACCGTGTCTGACAACCTGACCCTCTGTCTGGCTGCATCCAGTTACCGAAGAACCCCGGACCAAAAATAACAACACGTTGTCTGACCTCTCGTTGCTGCTTTCTCACATTGCCCATAAACTTCACAGCTCTCCGTTGGGCCTGATACAGTAACACAATTTCATAGCGGAAACCAGGTTGGGAGTGTTCGGCAAGAGTCTTCTACCTCCATCGTTTGCTCATCATAACCACCAGAAACTCACAAGAGAGTGAACTCGGCTCTTCCAGAGCTTTGCTCCTGCAAGCGAATGCCTCGTTCATGAAAAGTCCAGTGAACCTTGTTCAAAATATTGATGCAAGGCTCCCTTTGCTAGCTATCTTCCCCCACACAAATACCCTAATTCCTAACCCTGCCTTTACACCCCAGGGGGACAACGGCAGTGACCCATATGTAGTATCAGACATGCATCTGAACCCCTAAAAGAACCCACCCCCCTCCAACCCACCCACACACACACACAAACCCATATTTTCCAACCGAGGGAAAAAGCTCTACACGTTTTCATCCTGTGGAGCTCATTCGTTCAGTCGCACACACGCTCACACACAAGACGGAGAACAGAGTAATGGACTTAGAGCAGCAGAGCTTCATGTGTGTTATAATCTTGTCATGATACTGTCCTAATCCTTCCATAATCCACTTCTCCACTGGAAAAAATTAAAATGGGATTACTCTTCTCTCTGTCTTCATGACACAAGCATCTTTTCTTGCCGTGTGTGTGCGCGTATGTGTGTGTGCGTATGTGTGTGTTGCCCTATGAGGTATTGCAGCATTCCCAGGAATGTCAGCTATCGTCATGCTCAGAGTTTTTTTCCGCTGATCCCAGGGCTCTGGTTTTTCTTCGGCTGGTATGACTGTGTGAGCCTCTGTAAGCTTCTATTAAACGTCTTGTAGGCTCAAAAAGCAAATCCCCACCAAAGAAAAAAAAAGAAAAATGAAAAGAAAATGCATAATCAGATTTGACTATGAAGGGTAAAAGGAAGTTCAGGTTGTATCATGGAATCATTTTCATAAAGATTGGGGTTAATATTCTCCAAATTAACAGAGGTCAGTGAAGTGACAGATCCTGCTTATGAGTCTCAGTTTGTGTTTATTAACTGTGTGTTTGTGTACAAATACTTTCATGCAGTGAAAATAATGTATATTCTCTCCTCTGGCTCCACTAGGAGAGCAATAATGGAGAAATCGGTCCAAACACACACATCAGGAAGGAGCAGATGGCCGCTGTGTGTGTTTGTTTGCGCTCAAATGATCATTTATATGCATAGTGAAAATTAACATACTAACAAGCTGGCTGTGCATATGTGTGTGAGTGTGTCAATTCCTGATTACCACTGTGGTCACACTGTGTGCGTGTTCCTTTGTGTGTGAATGTGGATGTGTGTATGTGTGTGTGTGTTTGGGCATTAGGTTTTAAGAAGGAATCTGCTGTCACAGAAAATACAGTGGCATCTTTATCAGTGCGTCTGGAGAAAAATGCCAGGGACCAAAGGGAAGATTTTAGTGGAGTCATAATTTAAAAACATGAAGAGAAGAAGAAGAAATGTTCCAGTTATGTTTAGTTTGATTGAAGACAGAACAAAGGCTCAGACTAAAATAAAAAAGCTGCTGGATGACGTCTTTAACCAAAATGATGAGTTTATGCTGCTGTGGCAGAGGTTGAGGAGCTTTAAACAAACATTGGGCTAAAATCAAGACCCGATTTGATGGATTAGGAAGACAAAAAGTAGCCATTTTAATTGTTGCAGGAACACGATAAAATTTCACTGATCCTTACAGAAACATGGATCTGTAAAATGTTAAACTGATGCTCTATGAAATTGGTAATGTCAGTGGTTTGTGTTTATTATTTTACTCCACATAAAAGGATGACTTTATTCACCAAACGAATCTGGGAGTATTGATGCCATCAGAGTCACATAAAGACAGTTGCAAAGTCGGCCTTCTATCGCCTGAAGAGCATCTCCAGGATTAAATAGAGCACATCACCCCATTTTTAAAGTCCTTACACCAGGTCCATGAAGATCAGAGGATAGACTATGAAATTGTTAGTTTATAAATCACTGAATGACTTGGTGTCAAAATCCTTTAAACATCTACTGTTGTTGAATCGACCTTCCAGAAAACTCAAATCTTCTGGTTCTGGTTCTGCTCTGCATCCCCAGAAGCAGAACCAAACATGGAGAAGCAGCATTCAGCTTCTATGCACCACAAATCTGGATTAAACTTCCAGAAAGCTGCAGGCCAGTTGAAACACACAGTTCCTATAAATCAAGGCTAAAACCACCTGGCTAAAGTTGCCTTTGATCAATAATAACTGATGATATTTGACAAACTATAATGTTTATTTCTTGTTTCATAATTGATGATGTTTTTATGATCTGAAGCACTTTTAACTGCCTTGTTGCTGAAATGTGCCATACAAATAAACGTGACTTGACTTAAAGATAAAATTCGCCTTTTCCTTGCAAGCTTGTAACACTAAACACAATTATTTAGCTTTCTTGATCAAATCAGTGCAGACAGGGAATATTTTATACTGTGTTTTATATTAAATATGCATATTGTTATCTAAATAGGTTTGTCATTGTAAATCATTTTATGCAAAAAAAATAAAATAAAAAAATGGCAGCAAAAACCATTCAGGGTAGTTTATAGTGCAGTTGTCATCACTATTAGATTACAGCAGAAACATACAGGGTTTGAATCTAACAGAGTCTTTCTGTGTTGTCATGGTGTCTCTGTAAATAAATTTATCTGCAGGCACATTAGGGCACAACACATCTCCCTTTAGTAGACCGGCACCAGCCCCCCCCCCTGCAAGTGTAAAGCGAGCATTGAAAATAAATGGATGGATATAAACATGTTATAACCCAAATATTAATGTTTTCTTAGTTTTCTACTAATCTGTTATTATTTTTAATCCCCACCTTAATAACCTTAACATTATTCTTTAGTCTCTCCAACCCGGTTTTTTGTTTCATACCCCAACCCATGACCTAACCTGGTCCACATGACCTGGATTGCTTTACCACAACAAGTCCTTATTTTACTTGGGGTTGTTTTAAATTTAGCACTTTTTAGAGTACGTGCTATCACAGATTTTATTGTATTTTCCTGCTTTTGCACATCTGCTGTTGCTTTGTGTGCTGAAACGTACAAAAACGAAGGCTTTGTATTTTGTCCTGACTAAAATTTTTTCCAGATCTTGTTGCAATTAATCTTTGGCCACGTGTCCAAGACAAAAAGTTAAACAATCATTTTGCAAATGTCCTCCTTCTTCTCAGCATTTTTTTTTTTGCAACCTATCGGCAGGATTCCAACAATGTGTTTGTTCAAATTCCTTTTTGTCATCATGATTCATTGAGGATTCAAATGAGGAAAATAATATCAGTTTAAACTAATATAACATGTGCTGGCTTGCTCAAAAAAGAAGCAAGAAAATAAAAGCTGGAGTCAAAGAGGTTGACAAATGAAAATAAGAAAAAGCCGTTTTAGTGCCTGCACAGTGATGGAGATGGATGAGAGAGACAGGAATGAAAAAATGAGGAAACCGTAGCACATCGCTCTGGCAGCATAAAAAGGCTCCTGTGACGTTTATATCCTCACATTAAAGATGGTCTTAAAAGACACTGAAATGAGCAAAGCTTTGACTGTGTGTGCTTGCATGTGTGTGTGTGTTTTATTTATTTATTTTTTTACATTGTAAGATCCCATTTTGCTAACAAATACTGCATTGTGAGGACCTACTGTTCCTCAAGGGGCCCAAAGCTCAGGCTCCATAATATAAGAAGTGCTTTTGTTAGGGTTTAGGACTAAGGTGTGAACTGATTTTAGCTGAAGTTTAGAGTCAGACATGATATAATGTGAGGGTCAGAGTTAGGAAAAGGAAATGAATGAAAGATTAATTGAAGTCAGTGCAAAGTCCTTGTGAAGATAGAAAGACATAATCTGTGTGTGTTTCTGTGTGTGTTTCTGTGTGTGTGTGTGTCTGTTTACCCTCAAGCTTCTGGCCACTAATGGACAGCAAAAGTCTTTATTCCTGTGTAACATGGTTTTCTTGTCATGGTGCACAGTCTGAGGAAAACATGCATATTGTTCATCATCTGTGAATGATGTCATGTCTGAATGGCTGCACACTGCAGACTTTTCCAGCTTCTCTTCTGGTGTGTGTGTGTGCGTGTGTGTTTGTGTGAAAAAGGTTGCATTTTTGTGCATTTGCTTCTGGTGGGAAACTGCAACCGCTCCAAATCAGATCCTTGTAGGTCATTGGCTAACTGTTGCCCCGGGAGACGACTCAGCCGGCCGTGATTGGCAGCAGATCCTAACTCACTTTGACAGCGTGTTAGTGCAATCTGATTGGTCAATTAGTAACATCACTTACTCTGAAATCCCTGGAGAGAAATTAGGAGGTAAAGTCCTGTGGTATCAGTTTATTTGCTGTAAGACGTCTCAGAAAGGCTGATGCTGTGTTTCCTCAGTGAGACATAGCTACCCCTTTCTTGTTTGTTCGGTGAGGGCGCTACGAGGAATGCAAGGAAAACGGCAGAACCGCTTCTGGTGGCGAGAGGGTCGGGATGTGGATGCTGTGTTGAGAGAAATCGAATCTCTCAATAAATAATGAATGTGTTCTGGAGGAAAGTATTTATTAAATGTCACGATATTGAGCTGAGAAATTAGATTTGTGTTTGTTTCCAGTGGTGGGGAAAAAAATCCAGAGGCGTATGGAAAACAGTTGATCTATTAGCTATTCAAAAGTAATAAAAATTTAATTTTATAATTATTCAAACCCCTTGAACTTTATTTTGTATATATATATATATATATATATCCTTGAAGACTTATTTTTCTGGCCGTTCTTCTTCACAAAATACGTTAAGCTTCATGGAGAGTTTCTGCGCGGATCGGTTTGATTCTGAAGTGGATTTAAATATGAACTTTGTCTGGACCTTTCTAACACGTGGATAAAGTTTGATTGAAATCATCCCATCAAAACTCTGGCTGCATGTTTAGAGTTGCTGTCCTGCTGGAAGATAAATCCCTGTCCTAGTTTAAAATCTTTTGCGTCCTCTAGATTTTTTTTTTTCATCCTGGTTTGACTCACAATGTAGCTCCATACATTTTCCCACCAGCTCTGACAAGTGTCTTTATCCCTGCTGAACTAAAGCTTCCCCAAAGCCTGATACTGCCAGAACTATATTTCATCATGAGGAATGTGTAATTTCTGTTTTTACACAACATAGCGCCCACATGTAGGCCCAAAAAGTTCAGTCTCGGTCTCATCTCACTCATCTGTGTAGTGTTAATTTCACGGCTTGTAGAAAACTGCAAACAAGACACATATTTGGAAGAGGCTTTCCTTTATTCTCTTTTTCCCTGACAAGAAGAAGAAAATATTAAACTCAGCAGAAAAAAATGCAACTCAAACCAGAAGTACAAGAATTCAGAAATGTTCCCTGCAAATGATTATTGAAATGCTTTGATAGTTTCTGAGATAAAGTTGTGTTCTTTTTTATCGTGCGCCTTCTTGTTTCTTTGTGTCAATTCTGGATATTTTCTCAACCTCAGCGTAGCTGCAAAAGCCAAATGTCTGATCTGAGCTTTAAATAAATGGAGTATGATCAAATTCAACTGCTGAAAACAAACAAACCTTGGCTCGTCATTCTACGGAATGTTTTCAAAATGAAGCATAGATTACATAAAAACAAGTCTTACCTTCATCTTCTGCTCGTGTTTCTTGTTTGTCTCCTTCTCGTCTTTTGCCTTTTTTTTTTTTCCTGGCAACTGAGAGGAAGTGAACTGCTATGTTCATGTTGTCCAGAGCTGCTTATAATAAACTTTTGTTTATGCGAAGGCCAGCCACGAACAACTTAATGAACTTGTTTAGCTCACAAGACGGCTGGGTAAGACTGTGTCAACACACTGATTACTAAAGTTATGTTATCACAGCAGCAGGACGCCTGCACAGCCTGTTGCTGTTAGAGGCATCTCATGCTGTGTGCGAGTTAATAAACTTATGTGTCCTTTAACTGAATGCGATACAGCTGCCAGAGATGTGTGATGTTGGCATTACAGGAGGCATTTTGATTTGTCGGGGCAATGGGCTTGAACCAAATGCCTCTCGGTGTGATCGGGAAAGGCCACAGCAAACGGGGAACGATTCCCCTCCGCTCCGAGGCTGTGTCTTGATTTATTTTGTCTGCCCGGTCTTTGCACGAAGGAGAAATAGAGAAACTGCAAACAGGAAGGTGTTAACAGAGGTAACACAGGCTCCTAC
>NW_015112853.1:826783-843744 GCF_001443285.1 Poecilia latipinna
GATGAGAGAGACAGGAATGAAAAAATGAGGAAACCGTAGCACATCGCTCTGGCAGCATAAAAAGGCTCCTGTGACGTTTATATCCTCACATTAAAGATGGTCTTAAAAGACACTGAAATGAGCAAAGCTTTGACTGTGTGTGCTTGCATGTGTGTGTGTGTTTTATTTATTTATTTTTTTACATTGTAAGATCCCATTTTGCTAACAAATACTGCATTGTGAGGACCTACTGTTCCTCAAGGGGCCCAAAGCTCAGGCTCCATAATATAAGAAGTGCTTTTGTTAGGGTTTAGGACTAAGGTGTGAACTGATTTTAGCTGAAGTTTAGAGTCAGACATGATATAATGTGAGGGTCAGAGTTAGGAAAAGGAAATGAATGAAAGATTAATTGAAGTCAGTGCAAAGTCCTTGTGAAGATAGAAAGACATAATCTGTGTGTGTTTCTGTGTGTGTTTCTGTGTGTGTGTGTGTCTGTTTACCCTCAAGCTTCTGGCCACTAATGGACAGCAAAAGTCTTTATTCCTGTGTAACATGGTTTTCTTGTCATGGTGCACAGTCTGAGGAAAACATGCATATTGTTCATCATCTGTGAATGATGTCATGTCTGAATGGCTGCACACTGCAGACTTTTCCAGCTTCTCTTCTGGTGTGTGTGTGTGCGTGTGTGTTTGTGTGAAAAAGGTTGCATTTTTGTGCATTTGCTTCTGGTGGGAAACTGCAACCGCTCCAAATCAGATCCTTGTAGGTCATTGGCTAACTGTTGCCCCGGGAGACGACTCAGCCGGCCGTGATTGGCAGCAGATCCTAACTCACTTTGACAGCGTGTTAGTGCAATCTGATTGGTCAATTAGTAACATCACTTACTCTGAAATCCCTGGAGAGAAATTAGGAGGTAAAGTCCTGTGGTATCAGTTTATTTGCTGTAAGACGTCTCAGAAAGGCTGATGCTGTGTTTCCTCAGTGAGACATAGCTACCCCTTTCTTGTTTGTTCGGTGAGGGCGCTACGAGGAATGCAAGGAAAACGGCAGAACCGCTTCTGGTGGCGAGAGGGTCGGGATGTGGATGCTGTGTTGAGAGAAATCGAATCTCTCAATAAATAATGAATGTGTTCTGGAGGAAAGTATTTATTAAATGTCACGATATTGAGCTGAGAAATTAGATTTGTGTTTGTTTCCAGTGGTGGGGAAAAAAATCCAGAGGCGTATGGAAAACAGTTGATCTATTAGCTATTCAAAAGTAATAAAAATTTAATTTTATAATTATTCAAACCCCTTGAACTTTATTTTGTATATATATATATATATATATCCTTGAAGACTTATTTTTCTGGCCGTTCTTCTTCACAAAATACGTTAAGCTTCATGGAGAGTTTCTGCGCGGATCGGTTTGATTCTGAAGTGGATTTAAATATGAACTTTGTCTGGACCTTTCTAACACGTGGATAAAGTTTGATTGAAATCATCCCATCAAAACTCTGGCTGCATGTTTAGAGTTGCTGTCCTGCTGGAAGATAAATCCCTGTCCTAGTTTAAAATCTTTTGCGTCCTCTAGATTTTTTTTTTTCATCCTGGTTTGACTCACAATGTAGCTCCATACATTTTCCCACCAGCTCTGACAAGTGTCTTTATCCCTGCTGAACTAAAGCTTCCCCAAAGCCTGATACTGCCAGAACTATATTTCATCATGAGGAATGTGTAATTTCTGTTTTTACACAACATAGCGCCCACATGTAGGCCCAAAAAGTTCAGTCTCGGTCTCATCTCACTCATCTGTGTAGTGTTAATTTCACGGCTTGTAGAAAACTGCAAACAAGACACATATTTGGAAGAGGCTTTCCTTTATTCTCTTTTTCCCTGACAAGAAGAAGAAAATATTAAACTCAGCAGAAAAAAATGCAACTCAAACCAGAAGTACAAGAATTCAGAAATGTTCCCTGCAAATGATTATTGAAATGCTTTGATAGTTTCTGAGATAAAGTTGTGTTCTTTTTTATCGTGCGCCTTCTTGTTTCTTTGTGTCAATTCTGGATATTTTCTCAACCTCAGCGTAGCTGCAAAAGCCAAATGTCTGATCTGAGCTTTAAATAAATGGAGTATGATCAAATTCAACTGCTGAAAACAAACAAACCTTGGCTCGTCATTCTACGGAATGTTTTCAAAATGAAGCATAGATTACATAAAAACAAGTCTTACCTTCATCTTCTGCTCGTGTTTCTTGTTTGTCTCCTTCTCGTCTTTTGCCTTTTTTTTTTTTCCTGGCAACTGAGAGGAAGTGAACTGCTATGTTCATGTTGTCCAGAGCTGCTTATAATAAACTTTTGTTTATGCGAAGGCCAGCCACGAACAACTTAATGAACTTGTTTAGCTCACAAGACGGCTGGGTAAGACTGTGTCAACACACTGATTACTAAAGTTATGTTATCACAGCAGCAGGACGCCTGCACAGCCTGTTGCTGTTAGAGGCATCTCATGCTGTGTGCGAGTTAATAAACTTATGTGTCCTTTAACTGAATGCGATACAGCTGCCAGAGATGTGTGATGTTGGCATTACAGGAGGCATTTTGATTTGTCGGGGCAATGGGCTTGAACCAAATGCCTCTCGGTGTGATCGGGAAAGGCCACAGCAAACGGGGAACGATTCCCCTCCGCTCCGAGGCTGTGTCTTGATTTATTTTGTCTGCCCGGTCTTTGCACGAAGGAGAAATAGAGAAACTGCAAACAGGAAGGTGTTAACAGAGGTAACACAGGCTCCTACGAATACATGCAAACTGGAATGAAGATGTTTGGCATGTGGTTTCTGTGTCAGGTGAAGCCAGGAAGATTTGACACCTCGTCAGAAAGTCTGGGGAAAGCAGGCAGGAGATCTCACTATGTGACACCGGGCTTTTTTTAGAGGCCGGGGAAGGGGAGAGGGGTGCAAATGGATCATCTCTGTTCCTCTGGGCCCCCTTTACCACTGTGTTAGGGTCTGCATAGCATGTGATTTATAGGCGCTTTTGAATTGAGGTTAAGACATGAGGATGACCAATGTGAATTCTTATTCATTAGTTCACTTATTTAAAAACACAAATGGAAAAGATTGATATATTGTGCCCTAAACACCTTGAATATTCTGTTTAAATTCATTTTATTTGTGGAAAAAAAAAAAGATTGCAAAACAGTCTCAAAATGCAGCAATACATGTCCAAATAGTTGATAACTGTTTGTACATATAAAAGCAAGTCCTACTATCAATGAGAAAAACAAAAGCATCAAAAATCTGAGAATGAAGAGAACGAAAGAATGAAGAGCTGCTAAATGTGAAGGTCACAAATACTGTCTTTTTTCATAACACGGAGAAGTAGTCAATTTTCAGACAGTGGACATTTAATTTATGGACATGGAAAGTATTGTGACTATTTAAGTTTGGCTTGTATTTGTCTTTATTTGAAATAGATAAAAAATATTTAGGTTTTTGGTCCTGCCAACATCTGATCTAAAAGAAGCGTTGAAACGTGGTCAACCTCGACCACCTTTAAACCACAAACTTAATTTATCAGCCAAACTGATAAATTCAGTTTGACTGAAGACTAAAATTGCAACATTTGTTTAATTTTCAGCTGATGCAGTTCGCTTTCACACTGCACTGCGTCAAGCAAATCAAGCCCTTTGAAAACCTGTTCGCCTGCTCGCCTGTGATGGCGCTGCATCGAGAGCAGCTGAGGGAAATGACACAAAAATCTATGAGGAAGACATTGGTGCGCCTTCCTGTTTTATGAAATGTAAACTAATATGACGTGGTGTCAAATTTTAGCAGTCATTCTCTTTTTACAATCTTTTGAGAGATGCCCGTCTCAAATTGAAGCAGAAAACAAAGCTGTTATATATTAATAATCTTGGGCTTAACTGTACCTACATACAGCTGAATTTTAATTATGGCAATAAATTATTTTCTCTCTACATGATAAATGGGGTTAAGAAAATAAAAATGTCACACAGCGTTAGGCACAACAGTTTTCTATGCTTTTTGTAGCGCTTGTTGCCATGTGTGGTTGTGTATGCAGCGGCCGTGCACACTCTGCTCAGCATGAGCGTGTGAATGGGGCTGAATAGGGCTCTGCAGGAATGCCGGCCCATCTAAGGAAGATGAATGCGCTGATATGACAGTGATACATGGAGATGTTTACAGTAAAACCAGGAGAGGAAGAAAGAAATCTGACCTCAACAGTATCAGAAGAAAGAGGGGAAAAGAAAGACGCAGCCAGCCAATAGGATGTTTCTGCTGGAATAAAACTGGCAGAGTTTAGAAAAAAAAAAATGAAAAAGGACAGTTCATCCATCTCACTGTCTTTAGAGAGACGCTGCTCTCTGTCTGCACTGTGTGATATCAGCGGAGGGATCGTCATGTGAACCGACATGGTTGGCTCACGTTTGCTGCTTGTTCAAACAGCCAACATGAACCCACCCCCAAGCACACACGCACATCCACGCACACACACACACACACACACACATCCAGATGTATGGGCACATTAAGCCGGCTCGTCCCATCCCATTACTGCAAACAGTTCCTACAATGTCTGTGAATTACACCACGCCAATGTTGCCCAATACAGAGAAAAGCTCAGTCTATTCACTCTACACGCACACACACACACACACACACGCAAACAGGGAAGGCGTGAAACTGGAGTAAACATAGACTGAAGAGAAATAAGGTAATTTCCTTTCAGTGGCATTAAGGCCTCTTTTAGATTTCCTTGTTTTATAACTAGGCTACTGTGAGGCCATACCAGTAATTTTAGATTTGTGGAATTAATCCTACAGCAGAAAACCACTGTGAGCAGCTTTTTATCCCCAAAAAGAAAATGGCATATAATGTGATACTGCCTGGCTTTATGAGACTTAGCTCTTGATTCGTTGCAACTTTGTGGGAAAGTTGACTGTGAGTGGGATAAACCCTTATTGCCTGCTCCTGAGAGTGCGTGTGCATGTGTGTGTGTGTGTGTGTGTGTGTGTGTGTGTGTGAGCTGATGGATGAACTTGCAGTCTGGTAAGCAGGGACATTCCCCTCTCTGTCCTCGCTCTGTGCCATGGAAACCAGACAGGAGGGCTATGGTGGCCCACAGGAGCCAAATGAGGCGGCAATAATGCAGCGCTTAACCCCGCATTGAAAAATGACTTTATTCTCTCGTCAATAGAGCAGTTCCTAACGCCCTGCCACGCTTATGCATGGATGTACACAGGCGCAAACACCGACGCGTACAAACACACACTCGTGCATAAGTAATTGAAATGTGCTGTGGGAGTTTCCCCGTGGTTAAGGTGTGATACAGTTGACGATTATGCATTTCTGACGCACTTTTCCACACACAGAAGCTCAGTGTGGGTTACACACAGCAGGTTTCTTGTTTGTTTTGCTTAATTTGTTAAAATTAAAATGTGTGTACTTCTGTGCTTTTTTTTTTTTTTTGCAGCCAGTTTGGGTGACTTGTATGAAATGTGAGAAACCTTTGGTTTTCTTAAATGCACTGTCTCCACCCTGTCTGATATCCATTAATAGACTTGAAACCAGATATTTAAATACAATGCATAAAAAGATACAATCTAACTTTGTCACAACTTTGATTATTTTAGGTCAGTTACGGTTACAAAGATTATTTCTTATTTCAGAAATGCCAAAAACATTTGGTAGAGTTTGCATAATGACGTCATGGCTTTGTGACGGCCTGATAGGTTAATTAACAACAATTAAGTAAACAGAGGAACACCTGTGATTCTGTTTTTAAAACCCTTCAAACAAACTGGTGTGACGTTCTAAGAAAAATCTAAGGAAATTAACAAAATATGAGGAAGTGGATTATTTACTGCCCCAAGTCTATTTTTAGCCTTCAATAAAATCTGAGTTATTTGAAAGGCTAAAAAGTATGGGACCAATAATTATACTTTCCAGGAGGGAGATAGCTTCTCCCTCCTGGTTTAACTTGTTTATCTTTGTGCTAAAAGGCCTTTTGGAGAAAAACAGGTTAGGCTTGAGAATATGGTATGGGGGGGTGGCAGCATGATGCTGTGTTGATGTTTTAATGCAGAAGAGACTAGTGCACCACAGTATCAAGTGAAAGAACATTATGGTTAAATATTTAAGCAACACTTCAAGGCGTCAGTGAGGAAGCTTGACCTTGGATGCAAACGGTTCTTTCAAAAGACGATGACCCTCAGCATAAATCACCACATTAGCCACAAAGTGGCTTAAGGACAAAAAGATGTTTTGGATAGGCCATTACAAAGTCCTGGGAAATCCCATAGACAATTTGTGGTCAGAGCTGAAAAGCTGCTGTGAACAAGGCGACCCACAAACCTGACTCGGTTACAAAGGTTCTACCTGAAGAAATGTGACAAAATTTCAACAAAGTGTTGTGAGAAGCTTGTGAAAGGAAATCCAAATTTGACGCATGCCACAGAGTTTTAAGAAAAGTCTGCCACATATGAACTTCTGAATTTGATTAAAGTTGATACATATATTACCCAAGAAATTTTCTTGCCTATTATTCTGATGTTTAGCAAACAGAAATTAATTTAATGATGAGTGTTGTCTTGAAACCGGAAAGGTTTTGTCTAATTTAATGTTAAACGGTAAAAAGTGACTTTTAATTGTGTAGGAAAAGTATCTGTTTTCAACCGTGTGAAAAATACACTGACAGAACAATCTGATGACATTTTTTTAAAGTGATATGGAATCGAATTTAAAGCAAATACCAGTGTCATATTTCATACGTTTATCTTTTGAGAATCATCTTTGAGTCTGGGCTTTGTTTGATTCACATGACTGCACACTGCTCAATTGTGACTATGAGGGACAGACAGACGATAACCATCTCTACATCACATTTACAATAAGAAACACAGCCTTGCCAAAGATCGAGTAAATGTTCATCCAAACCCATCTCATTTCATGTTCATCTCACATTTGGTATTTCCAGCAAATAAATCTTTATAATAAATTCCAGATTAATTGTATTTAAACTTTAAATGGGTGTTTATTTTTGTTTTATTTCTCATGACCTTGGATTTAAACGCTTATTTTAAAAGATGATAAATCACTACATGTTTTTTTTTTTTACTTTCCATGTGATAACCTAAAAACAACAATGAACACAATATCACTAAGACATCAAACTTACATCAGAAAATATCTTGTGACTATAGATTCTACTCAACTATGAGCACGTACAGAAACTCACAAAACAAATTCTTGAACCTTTTTAAAATGTAGTCAACCTCAAATATGTTTTCATGGTGTTAAGTTAAATTTTGCTACATCTATATAGTTGGACTGGAATCTATAATTTGATATCGGTAAAGAATAAAAACTGCTACACATTTTCAGAGTTTTACTTGTGTTAAATTCCTTCGCTGTATTTCCTTCCGATGAATAACCAGGCACGACTTTACGTTGGTCTACTAAAAGCAGCCCCACTAAAATACTATCATGTTTTTGGTTCTTGAATAACAAAAAGTGAATAAGTTAAAATTTTATAAATACTATTCCAAGGCATTATGAGTTTTTAAAGATCCCGATCTGATGCATCTGTTTGTGTGACAAACATCTCCAAGGCTTTTCCAAATGCTCCGTTGCTCCGTTTCCAGAGGCTCTGTGTTCACTTAGCGCACATATTGTATGCCACTATCCATTAGCGTGTCTGCGTGTCTGCGTGTCTGCGTGTGTGCGTGTGTGCGTGTGTGTGTGTGTGTGTGTGTGTGTGTGTGTGACGAGATAAAAAGGCAGAGCGAGAGACATTTAAGGTGTACTGTAATGTCATCATAAGTTGAGCCCTGAGGGAAGCTGAGAGCTTTTAGAGAGACACGGCAAAAAACACTGATGACAGAATGGTAACCAGGCATGACTGACAGACAGACAGGCAAGAAAATGAAGTGAAGGGAAGACGAGAGAAAGAGACTGCAGACGGATTTTAAAAAAAATGTTATAAGGAAGAAAATACTCTTTCATTTCTAAGGAGTCAACACTGGGTAGCAAACTCAATAATTAGGGATTTCCCTCCTTCATTGCTGTATGTTTATGTGTAATTACTAGTGTCTGAAAGACACCACTAGTATCTCCAAATTAACTTTAAAAATGTTGAAAAAGAAAACCTCACAATAATATTTGTGTCAAGCTTGCATTTGGGCTTGTAGGTTAAGGCTTTGGGCTTTATGTGTCCATTGGTGTTTTGTGACTGCAAACTTGCCTTAGGGTACATTTCTTTACGCTGTCTCCTCTAAGGGCTCGAAGTAAAAGCCTGCTGAAATTATAGCCTAAAGATATAAATGTTTGTATACACCAGAGACGGAGGGAAAGACGTGAGAGATGTACAAAGAAAGATAGAAGGGCTTAGACACAGTGAGTAAAAAGAAGTCTAACAAAAGCTGCTGCTGTCAAATCCAAGACATTTTTGGGTTGGGGAAAAAAAAAATAAAATTGTGAAATGGTTTAAAAATTTGCTGCACCCAGCAACCAAATCTTTCAGTAACAGTGTAATTAAAAAAGTCTTTTTGCATTAAATGCTTATTAACTATAAAGTTCCCAAAATTTAAAAATCATCGCGTATAATCTATGACAGACCATGACTGAATACTCTAGAGGTAAATGATGCAACTTTATAGTAAGTTAAGCTTTCCTGCTGCTGCAGATGCTCCTTGTCTCGCCCAACAACAGAGATTAACTTTAGCGACGCAAACAGAATTATCAGCACCGATCACTAACAACTGAATAGTAATCGAAACTAGGATGTACTTTGTGTTTAAGAATTGGTGTCTCCAGTTACTTTGTCTACGTTATGCCCTTAATAGATATTCTTTACGGATAAAACAGTTGTTAAACTGTTTCCTGATCAAATATAATATTCTGAAAAACGTGTAACGCAGATCTATAACAGAAAATAACGTGATTTTGTACAAGACAAAGTTCTGTCTCATCTATGAAACATGTGAGCCACTGATGCATCATTGTTCCGAATAGTGGATGTTTATTGGGATCAAGGCTGTAGAATTCATAACCTCATGATAAAGCTTCGTCACTTTTCCCTTGACATTGACTTGGAAAGGTGGCTGGAGGAGATGAGGTGTAGCTTGTTTTTAAGAAGATAATCTGAAAATAAAACTTGAATGCTCCTTGTCGCTCGGGCAATTATTAATCTCAATCAGAAAGCAGCTCATGCTGTTAAGATTTAATAATCTTCATTAGGGATGAAAGCATAGCACAGTGTAAGATTAAGCAATGATATCAGTTGGCCAGTGTTGTCGTATTTGAGTTGTAGTTTTGTTAAACCCCTTCCGTTGGCATCCATGTAGTTTATTCAGAGCAAATATTTGGCGCTCATGTTTTCCAGCACATTAAAGTCCACATGGCTGCATGATCTATGTGGTCACCAAATTATGCATAATGCAGGGATTAATGTTTTTTTGTTTGTTTTGGGGGGGTTTTCTTGCACAATTTTGCTGTATTGAAGCAAAAAATAGATAGTATGTCAGACTTTCTGGCACAATGATATTTATGCCTGAGACATATAATTCAGGTTCCATGTGTTTAGGATTTTGTTTACTGACTAGATAGGCTGTCATGTCTGAGGGCACAAAATGTAAGATATAACCTCAAGTTGTAAACGTTTGTATACAGCAGAGACAAGAGGAAAATAAAAAGACAAAAAGAGATGTGCAAAGCAGAAAGAAGAGCTAAAAGATTCAGAAACGGACTGAGGAATAAAGTTTGTCAGCAGGAGAAAAGTCATTATTGGAAACGAGTAATTATCATCTTCCTTCAATGTGAATTATTGTCATTTTCTTATTTAATGTTTCGCTATTTCTCCTTAGGCTATACAAGATCTTTGAAGGGAGAAGGCTGGGAATAAACAGAAACACTAAAGTATGTTAATAAAAGATTTTGTGGAAGGACTGTGTGTGAGAGTGAGTCTGAACACAGAGGGCGAAGTAAAAGGTAGAAGTTAAAGACTGATGCTGTGTCTTGTTAACCTGCATACCTGGTAACAATGGCTCAGCAGGACTCCTTCAATCCCCAGCCTGTCTCAAGTGCTGCCTGTCAGTGTTTAGAGTGCTCTCTTTCTACTCAGGCAGCCTGCTCTAGCGCCTTCTGTATGGCCTCACCAGGGCCTCCTTAGATCCCTGTGGTTAAAAAAAATAATGAAATAAAAGGATTTCCCAACACCAACATCTCCAGTCCTCTACTCCCAGGATAACTGTGACTGGAAAAATGAGTAAAACCGGTGTGGTTAGAGTTGCAGCATTTTCCTTGAAAGTCCTCAATGCTGGATGGAAGCATGTAATTCTGGTAAATCTTTGCACAAGTGGTCATTAGGTACTTTTTTTAAAGGCACTGTTCTGCACTTCCTGTAGACTACCTGCCAATCAAACACTGAAGTAGTGTCCATGAATTATTTGCATTGTTTGATCCAAAGTCAGCCCTCAAGGGCCGATCGATGTCCTGTCAGTTTAAATGCGTCTCTGCTCCAACACAGTTGATTCAAATGGTTCAGCTTCCTCTTCATCATCATTTGATCCAGGTGTGTTGAACCAGCTGTATCTAAACTAAAATACGGACGATGTCGGTCTTTGAGGACTGAATTTGGAACCAAACCAAACGATACTGAAGTTAAACTGTCAATGTTATTTTCCAGTAGCCTAACATGTAATTTATTCTACTTTTTAATTTAATTTATATTGACAATGTCTCCACTTTTTATGCTGCAGCAAGAAACTGGATTTATACATTTATGAGGAGATTATTTGATTCTACAAATAACATCCTGCTGTTGCTAATGGATACGGCATAAAGCGGGTCCAGAATATGGAACCACTGGCGTTTTAGCATTTTTGTTCAATTGTGATTTATAGTTGTGATTTCTAGTTTGTATATGATTTACTTTTATTTGAATTATATGTATTTGTGTGTGTGTGTGTGTGTGTGTATGTGTGTGTGTGTGTGTGTGCGCGTGCGTGTGACCTGTTTGTGTCTTTAATAAAGGTGATCATGATAAATATACATTAAGAACTAAATCTTTTGTTGAGAATATTGACAAATATCTTCCTCCAGATGTAAGAGCCTTTACATTCAAAGTCCATGTGGAGGCACGTCAAGGTTCCTGTCACTTTGCATTTCGAGCGTCTAGCCCAGCGCGATTTGGAGCATTTTAGGCGTTGTACGTCAAACACGTCCGATGAGTCTGATCCAGCCAACCTGTCCGACAAATAGGCTGGTAACGGAAAACTAGAGCGATTTTGACATGTCTGACACATCAGACGCGTCCTCAACGCATCTCCATATAGACTTTGTATGTAAACCAGACCAGAATGTAGATTTCACCGCAGACGCATCAGTTTGCAATATGGGCAGTGGGATATTAACTAATGTTGCTAAAAAAGTATGTCCGACCAGATTTAGGGACTCTGCTGTTAAGACAATCAGCAACCAGCAGCCCCTTACATAGTTGTGTATGCAGATATGAATAAGAACTCCTGTTATGTGTTGGACAAACATTTGTAGGAAAAAGCATTGATGTTGTTTCCTGCTGGTCACAACTAAGCAATGCTCATCTAAAAGACGCCTGTTTCCAAGCGCATCACTTGTTGAAACACGGTAAGCTTGGCAAGCCACTCGTCAGTATTTGGCTGTACTGCTTCCTTTCAGAAAGCCTTCCACAACCCTCCATAGATCATTGGAGATTATTTTTGTCTCCATTAACAATCTAAACCGGGTCCGTAATGTAGCACACCGAGAGAAAAATAAATGTATTAAACTGGAGCAAGAGAGGCATCTGAATTTGTGAGCTAGACCATTTTCTATAAGAAAACTCGCAACTATAACCGTAATATTACTTTTTCTTTTTCTTTTTTTTTACACTTTTATGGTTTTGGAGGGCCATATTTTATTATGACTCTTCAAGATAAATAATTAATTCAATACACTTTTTCTCTTTTTCTGTATTTTGCAAACCAATTTTATGTTAGCAAAGTTAGAGTATAACTATCATCAAGTCCTATGCATCCTGCAAATCCAAACATGGCAAATGCCACATTCAACAGTGACCAAATAGCATTTACTACTCAAACAACAACGATTTAGTTTAGTTTTGCTCATATTTACATATATAAAATTTTGTTCCAGATACTGTTTTGGCAGCCTCAATACAGTAAATTGTGGCAGGAAATATAAATCCAGCTTATAAAAAAAGGCAGCTTAGCAGAGACCACAGTTGTTCTTTTAAGCCAGATCATGTTTGTGTGTGTACCTTTTGTGCTATTTCACTGCTGCTGCTAATGTGGCGGACTTAAAAATCGCATGCATGCTCTTTTTGGTATTCGGTGTGACCACATGCAGGAGTCACAGAGGCATAGAGAGGGAACGAGCGCTTATTTTTACAAAGAAGGCCCAAACCAATTTAAGCAAGCAAAAAACAGACTTAAAAATACACATCGAAATGTGTTGTGTTGTATTCTTGCATGTTGGCTTGTTATGTAAATTTAAAGTGCAACTACAAATGTTGTCAATCTGCAAGTCATAACGTTATTTTCCATTTTTGGAAAGAAAGTATTGCAGATTTAATTTCCATATACATTAAACTTAATTTTATATTTTAGCCCTTTTGAAAAACAGTATTTTTTTCTTTCTCATGGGTTCATCTGATGCCATGTGACAATTAAACAATCTCTGCAAAGAAATAAAGGGAAAGCAAAGCTGAAAGAACAGCAACACGTATGAGGGCCTATAAGGAAAAAAATATAGAAAAAGGAAATGTAAGTGGGGGGGAAACAGGATGAAAGAAGGCAGGAAGCAGAGAAAAAAAAGAGTTGAGTATAAGTTTCAAGTGAAGACGGAGAAAAAGAAAATATGTGCAGAAAGGTGGGAAGACATATGGCAAAAGAGCAAATAAGGGAATATGATCAGAA
This sequence comes from Poecilia latipinna, assembly GCF_001443285.1. Lineage (NCBI taxonomy): Eukaryota > Metazoa > Chordata > Actinopteri > Cyprinodontiformes > Poeciliidae > Poecilia > Poecilia latipinna. Next base: position 839,720 of record NW_015112853.1, read on the forward strand.
AATTGTGTTCAGATGATTATAGGAAGTGGATAGAGTGAACAAAGGAAGACTAGAAAGGAGAGGCAGACAGGAATACATTTGGAGGGGGTGCAAGGAAAGAACAGACAATTCTTGATCCAAAAAAACAATAGGAAGGAAAGGGGAGAGAAGAGAGATTTATGAGGAAAAAATAAAAGTCTAAACTGTGTGTATGTGTTCATATACACTCAGGCAGGGGTGAGAGGTCTATGTCTGTCTTCAGCAGGATTAAGGTTCGCCCTTATAACAGCCTCATTACATCAGTCTACTTCTTCCATTACAAACACACAAGCTGAATGCGGTTGCTGCTGCTGCACACTTGTATTCTCACTCACTAGTGAATGCACACACACATACTTGGGCATTTAAAAACAGTCGTCGTGTCAGTTGGTCTCCAAGAGGTCAGGGCCAGAGTTTAGTGCTCCGAAATGTTAATCAGTTTATGTGTATGCAAGTGGATTGGTGTGTGTGTGTGTGTGTGTGTGTGTGTGTGTGTGTGTGTGTGTGTGTATGTATATATATATATATATATATATATATATATATATATATATATATATATATTTATGCACATACTTGTGTGTGTTTGTGGGGATGTGTGGGTGGATGTGTGTCACAGCTGTTCAATGCATCACCAACTAATATAACACTCCTGCTGCACCCACAAACACCAACACTCACACAAACACACACATGCACACGCACTCAGAGAGAGCCTGGGAATCTAATTTAGTTAACAGCGGTAGCTTTCAAAAGGTGTACCGATGTGTCCAGTTGTTTCGTATGCAGCGCAGAGCCACGCTCGCTCTGTTTTCATCAAGCCCTCACTAACATGTGTCCTCTATATGCGGGACCGAACCCTCATCCTGGCTGTTGTAGCGCGGCGGGTCGTATTTCAAACCAAACTGCTCATGTTGTGCTGTGGTCAGTAAGTGGAACAGTGGCATCAGTCAGGTCTGACTCCAGCCGCAGCCTGCGAACTGAACTGTCTAAACTTGTTCTGTGGAAATTTGATGTGCAGATCCAAACTAGCCCCAGCTGGCCCAAATGTGCCTGATCAGAATCTCCATGAGGGCCAAGTGTCCCTATAGCTGTGAGCTCAGAAACACTTTTTCTTTTTTATGAAGCACTTTTTGAAGATGAGGAGAAATTTAAAAAGCTGCCTGTGAAGTAAGAGAAATAAGACATTCTGGTCTGATTGAAAGCGTATTATTGATTTAATCAAACATGTCAGAATCGTTCATTTTTTACATTAACCTTTGTAAACCACGTCCTTACTGTGTTTTTACCAAAGCAATACCACACATTGTTTTTTGAGGGCTTTTTTGCATCTGCCTAATCCAAGTAAAATGATCAGTGAGCATATTTGTTTAGTACAAGAAAATCCAAGTGACTAAATTGTTTTCTTCACTTCTACAGTACTTTCAAATTTGATTAGTGTTTAAAAGTTTTTAATTGTTTATCCAATGCTACACTGCTACAAACAAACGTGACATGACACAGATGCACGTTTCTCTTCAAAACCACTCTGAGTTGGGAAAGACAAGTGAGCATCAAATTCAAGACAGATGTGTGTTGAGCTCCACAAGTGGCAAGAAGAAATTAGCTCCTTACTGCGACCTGTTTATGTCTTCAATGAGAGCAATAATTAAAGTCTAAACCAACATAAGGCTGGAAAAGTAGCCAAAAGGGCAAACAAGTACAATAATGATGACGAGGGAGGCAGAAAATGATATAAGTTCATTTTGTATCGATGGCAGCCATTTTTTTTTTTACTTTTTGAGCAGTTTCTCTTGAGGTGCCCCATTCTCTTATTATTCCAGTCATCAAAAACAATATTCTTGGTGAAATGCTAAATGTGTTACATGTATCCAGTAAAGACCAACTTCATGAGTAAGCTCAGGTTAAGAACATTTTTTTGTCTTCTAATTTTTATTTAACAGAGTAGCACAAATAAAGGACTGAACCAAAAGAACTAAGCAAAAAAAGTTTATTAAATTATTAAATCATCAAACTAAAGTATACAACTTATGAATAGTAAAATAATCTTTTTTCATTTGAAAACTATCAGAAACTGCCAAACAGACAAGATATTATGCCTAAAATGTGATAGAAATTGGAAGTGCAGAAGCAAAGTCATTCTAAATTGTTCCTAATCACCCAATTTAAATGAGACTACTTACAGTGAGCACCACAGATTATACCATCACATTTATCTTTCTGTGTTTACATGTAGATAAAGTTTTTTCTTTTCTTTAACAGAACCAGTAGGTTCCTGGCAGACAAGTGGAGCATAATCATAACTGACTGGTGTGTTAAATCCACCGTGTCAAACTTTGAAAAACAAAAAGCTTTTTAATGTCATGTAACTAGTCAGTGTTTTTCCAACAAACGGGTTCAGAATCTCTTCCTAAAGCGGTCCGTGCGTTGAATTATTCTGATCGTTTGTGACATTTCTTTGTGGAAGCGTTCGTATTTTTATATGTGCATGCATGTGTGTTGCCTGGCTGCTGTCCAGGCGACTTAATTGCCAACACTGTTTGCTTTCATGGCCAGTCTTTCCATCCCACTGCTCAAAGGAATGCAGTACACACGCACACCGCAGCGTTGCCTGCTCCAACGCATGCACTGTTTAGGTTGAAATCATTCTCAAACATTTAAAAAGCTCTGTATCCTGTATTTTTTTCTTCTTATTCTTATTCTTCTTTATTCTTTCTTCTCTTGATTGTTATCCATTTCTCTCTGCATCTTTTTGTTAATCCCAGAGACAGTATTTATTTTTGACAAAGACAATAAGCATAAATTGTTTTTGGCTGCAGGATCTTTGCCAGTAACCGCCACATTTTAGCAACAGGGTGTGTGCGTATATGTGCGTAAATGGGGTGTGTGTGCTGAGCGGACAGTGGACAGATGGTGCATGACAGCTGGTCCAGAGTGACAAGTGTGTGTGACCCAAGCCTCGGCCGTGGTGAAAGAAAGAAAGACAACATTGACGGAGAGAAACTATTTGAAGAAGAATATCTCAGCGAGCCAGCAATTGCCAGGAGCTGGCAAATAGGAAGTTTGGGGGGAAATGAAGTGGGGAGATGGGAGGGTTTCTGGAGGCATCTTGAATAGATTTGGATCTAAGCAGAAAAGGAGGAGGTGGAGTTGTGATAAAAGAAAAGAACTATGTCGTTCTGCCAGCTTGTTCTTTTTTTAAAATTTGAAAAAGCCCTCGGATTTTCTTTCTGATTGCCACAAATGTTGTCCTTGCACCTTTTTTGTCCTCGCTCTCTGGCATCCTCCCCTTCTGGTCTAAAAGCGTTGTGCAGGTGTTGGGTCAGACGCTGCAAACGGCAGCAGGCTTGTCGCCCCCATACATCCGAGAGGCTGACGGATGAATCCCTCATTTCCCTAAACAGCCTAGAGTAGACGATTGACGAGAGGTTCATTTTCACACAGCGAGAGGCCTCGGGGGAGGAAACACTTTCCGTTTCTAACGTACACACAGTGCACAAAGATAGTGACACACATGGTGATAGCGCCTGAAGGGAGAAACAGGATCCACCTCAGCTCCGGCTCCACCGTAGAACCGCACGCTTATTTCTTGTGCTTGTACAATCTAAAACTGTAGTGACCAAATGCTCCTTTCAATAGTTTTGGGGAACAAAATCTACTGGTGAGGTTCAAGTTATTTTCCTCAATCAAATCAAGAGAAATGTGTCGGATGAGGAAAATTACACAGCAGAAGTTTTATTGGAAAACTGACTGTAACTCTGAAGGACTGAAACATCATAAAAAAGGAGACGTAAAGCAGAAATATGAGTGGTTTGGATGTTGCCCGTAGGAGCTGCAGCTCTGCTGAGGTTGTGTGTGACAAACCAACACAAGTAGTGCGTAATTGTGACGTGGAGGGACGGGACGCTTTTCCAGTTGTTTTCCTAGTGAAAATCTAAAACTTGTAAAGTGTATTTGCTAGAGGTGTGCCGATCGATCGGTCACCGATCATAATCGGGCCGATTTTC
>NW_015112853.1:848034-882948 GCF_001443285.1 Poecilia latipinna
AGGAAAAAACCTGATCGGCACATCTCTAGTATTTGCTTTTATCCCCCTCTAGTCTGACTGATGCCACTAAATAACATGAACCACCTGCCTGCCGTGGTCACTTAGTACAGAATCCATCAGTTTGTGTTTGCTACACAAAGGACCTGCTAAGTTATTCATAAATATGTTTGACAGATAAGATTTGTCATTTTACGTTTGACAACACTGAGTGACAAGTTACTTTTCATGCCATTGTTGTACAAATCTAACCAGAAGCTGAAAGAAAAGGATCCTGTTGAGTCACCATCACCGGTTGAATACTTACCTCGGGTCAAACTTGTTGCGTTGTCGGTTCCACTTTCTGAGTAGTCTCAGGATAAAATTCCACCAGGTTTCTTGCCGGAAGGACCAGTGACTTGTTTGATTTCAAGGACTACTTTACTGGTGATGCTGGAAATTTCAGAGCAGCTGAAAAGCTCAAAGCAATGCTAACATTTTTAACCCATCATTTTGAAGGCTTTGTTTTTCCTTAAACTTTCCCTTCATCCTCCTCATGGTTACTAAGACTAAACATGATTCACGCTTCTTTGATTGGGTTTTAGTTTCTCTTGGTTCAGGCTCCAAATTGTGGCCAACAAGCAGCAGGTGATGTTTCCTTTGAGGGTCAAAGCTGCTACTTGTTGCTTCCCATCACAGTGTGCAGCTGAAGGAAACGGACAGGGACATCAGACCCTTTTTCTGTAGCTGCATTCTTAGTAAGCCATCTAGCTTTGTGTAGCTGACTTCAGCCCTGCTGATGTTTCCACTTATATATGTCCAAAGTGAGGAATTCACGCTGTGCTCTGACGCAGAGACACATGCTTGGCTTCTATTAAAAAAGCAGCATCCCTGACTGCTGTTGGCTGCTAGAGGCATCTACTGTAACGTTTAGGTTCATGAATCAGGGGTGGACAGATTTTATGGACTTCTGGGATTCCCGCTGATACAGAAAATCTGATACAGCCTCCAAAGGCAAGGGACTGTGATGGAGATTAACCTTTCACCAGGACAATAACTCTAAGCATACAGCCAGAGCTACAGTTAATCTATTTTAGACTGAAGCATGTGTTAGAATGGTCTAGTCAAAGTCCACACCTGGACAAAAAGCCCAGAGTATTTGTGGCAAAGCTGGAAAATATTAATCAAAGTATAGAACCCAGTGTGCTGAATGTAATCTTTGACATAAACCTATGTAGATGTTAAAATGCGGATTAACAATATGGTTCAACATGTAGAATGTCATTATACATGTCTGCACTTGCACCCAGAGGAGGGCTCAAAGGAATGGTAGAATATGTTGCTGTGTAAACAAGAGACAGGAAAGACTAAACCGCACAAAGTGCTGAATTAGGTGCGTGCGTGCGTGCGTGCGTGCGTGCGTGCGTGCGTGCGTGCGTGCGTGCGTGCGTGCGTGCGTGCGTGCGTGCGTGCGTGCGTGCGGGCGGGCGGGAGGGCGGGCGTGCCTGCGTGCGTGCGTGCGTGTGAGAGAGATGGCCTCTCTGTTCTGGTTTGTAAACTGTGAATCGTGAAACCAGGGTGAGTAACACATCGCCCTAATCTTTTCTCTGCTCTTTTTCACACTCCAGCACATGTAAAAAACGAAATGTTTAATGCCAGATAAACCACAGCTCCTTTTAGATGAAATATGTGACATTAACAGTTTCATCAAACTGGCATTTGGTCATTTATCTATTCCTCACTGCTGCAGGCATTTCAATCAGTCTATACGTGGTGAGATTTAACACCAAAGTCTTCGTAGACTGAAATGCATATTTTGTATTGCAGTAACTATTACATCTTGCACTTTAAATGTGCCATTGCTTAGAACATACTGTGGGAATAAGTCACAATGTTTATTATTGTGTCATGCATGTTGGCATATTTAATATACATTTTAAATGAGTCTAAATGGAGATATTAAGTGCATTAAAAACGTCACAGAATTGAGTCATTTATTGGAATGACTAAGAAAACCAACCACTTTTGGTACATCAAAAGTGAATTTTTAACTGCTGCAAACATTAGATCTGCAGTGCACAGCATGAAATTAAGTAAATTTAACTGTGGGTCAGTGTTATAACCACGCTGTAGCATTTAGTCTCCTTTTTCAGTAACTCCATTCATAAAGAAAAACATGTAGATTCATTACACACATGATGTTTTCAGTCCCTTCTGTTATTTATGATGATTTTCTTCTTTCACAGTCGTCCATCCAGGTGTTGCGCCAGTTTACTCTTCCCATCTAACAGATTTTTATTTTTTCATTGGAATTGTACAGGATGTATGTCACATTTAAGGTGGGAAGGTTTTGAAATAATTTAGCATTGTTTCGATTTTTTTGACATCACAATAAAACTGACAAATTTCAAGTCCGTCCCAAACAATGACGCAAAGCTTTGCTTTTGCTCGTTCCTTTAGCTCCGAACTGCTCAGCGTTTTGGAAAGTGCTGCCATTTACTGTCACTTCAGGACTTGTTGCTGCTGTGCCTGCCAGCTGTTAATGTGACTGCAAGCAGCTCAGACTTGTTTAAAGTGATGCAGAGATGTCATCAGTACAATTGAGGAACAATGCTGTTGAGAACTTTTACAGAGAAACTCTCATTCATAGGCTTTCAACAGCTGTTGAATTAACGGCTTGCAGTGCACGTCTCAAATGGGCTTACTTTGCTCCTCGGTGCTGATTTCTCCCCTGACCACAGACCATCACCTCAGCTCTCAATCACATGATAAATATGCATTAAGAAAACAGTTTTAACAGCATGTTATTAAACTCGTGCAGTCTGTGGAAGGAATGGGGATTCGCATGTACATTTCTTGCGTGTTTGTCTCTTTAAATTTACGCGCTTGAGGTCGTCCAGCCAGACAGCAGTGCAGGAAGACGGACGGCAAGAAATGATTGATGCGTTCAGAAAAGTGAGGCTGTGATTGAGCGATTTGCAGAACAGTGGAGCAGCTGATGGAAGGAGCAAATTATATGAGAAAAAGATGAGGGGAGGCTACGGTTGGAAATCACAAAGGACAGTTAGACGCCAGATTGACGTATTACCTCGTGGTTTGATGTTTTTTTATTATTTATTTTAGATGTTTTTGGGGCCTAAAATGGGATTGAGACGGAGAAAAGAAGGGAGGAGACTGCTTTTCATTTCAGACTTTTGGGTCACAGGGTTTGTGGTAGATCAGGTCAAAGATGTGGCTAAAATAAAAAAAATAAAAAAACTCTTTTGGCGAAAAGTATCCAGGCTGACACGCTCAAACACACACAAATACATTAATCCACACAAATTGCCCCAGTCACACGTTTAAGCCCTGTCATTTTCTATTAATCTTTTCTATTTATTATTACACTGCAACATGAGACGCAAACAGGAAAAGGATATGATGTCAGCCTCCGCGAGTTTGTGGTGATGGAGCGGTCTGGCACCATGTCCAGCGGTGGTCATTTTAGCTGTGGTGTGTGTGTCTACATTTTGTGTGTGTTTTGGACGTTCTTCTAGACAAAGACTGCAATAAATTTAGTTGTAGTGCTGAGCTGGTTTAAAAATTTGCACACAGACATCTGCACATGGAAACACACAACCTAAATGTCATAGTCAGTGTGTAGGTGTTAGAGCGGGGGTTATTGACTCGTAGAGACGGAGACAGCAGAGAGCCACAAGTGAACACACGGCTATCGGAATACGATTAATACTGTCTGGCTGATGGATTAGACTCATTACCCAGGGAGCAGGGCAAAAAGAGGGCGGCAGAGGGAGGAGAGGATATAGAAGAGAGGGAGCAAAAATAGGTAAGACAAGAAGAGCTCTGAGGGAAAGCAGGAAAGAGGTTAAATGTTCTTGAGACGAGTCAGTGGTGGGTAAGAGGTAATCTGAGATTAAATTCTTCCATTCATTTGCTTTGTGCTGCAAAACAAATTCTGCCTTAGCGCCACAGGGAATCTGCAAGGAATCTGACAAACTGAGGTCCACCCATTGCTCCAAAAATGGTGTAAATGCTATTTCTAGGCGACACACAGATATGACTTCATGTAAGACTCTGCAGGACATGTTACGGTTTACCTCAGGGCTGGACGATCACGATATAAGCATAACAGTCTAATGATAATTATTAATTTGTTTTTTTTTGTTTGTTTGTTTTAAACGATACCAAACACCAACATGACCTTTCATCTTTTAACTTTCACTCCATGCTGTTTTTTTTTGTTTTTGTTTTTGTTGTTTTAAGCAGTTATGAAGCGCAGTGGCGAAATTTTAAACTGCTACTGTGCAAGTTACTCAACAAGTTGTTACTGGGTAAACAACAAGTGATTTAACTTGCTTAGCTGGCTGTGAGAGGTTGAGTGGCTAAAGCCAATCCTCTGCCTACATCCCCCAGAATGCTGTGCAGTTCTGGGTCAGAGTTCAGTGAATGTGTGATATACTGAATATTGAATATTCAATCAGATTTATTATCAACTGATACTGATTACATGTTTATCGCAATATATATTGATATTGATTTCTTGTCCAGCCCTAGTTTAGCTCTTGATGAGTTTGCTCAGTCAGCTGAATGAATCCTGAAAAGGCACAATAACTTGACAGATATTTGTGTGTCTTTGTTGCTTTAAAACAACTGTGATGTTTCCATTACTTAAACCAGATTAGATAGCAAGCACTTTGTATTGCTTTGTTGCTGAAAATGTGCTATACAAATAAAATTACCCTTTATCTTTTACCTTTTTCCAGTGTGACACAGACATAACATGCATGTACCAAACCTGTGCAGACCAGCACACTGTTTTATCCTTACCCTTAAATTGTATTTATTCATTTTAAAAAGCCGGTATGTCAGTTTTGTCTGGTTACATGCAATTTGGTATGTGGTTTGCTATTTGTTTTAAAAAAAAGAACAACCATGTTTTCGTGTTTAGATAAATAATCATTATAATGGCGTTACTAAACATCACAGGTGCACAGTTTAGCTGAATTTTCTGTTGAGGCAGCGTTAAATTTAAGGACCATCATCAGATGGTCCCAATTACCAAGTGCTGCTTAAATGTCCTCATATGCAATTACTGTATTACTGAAAACCCCTGTCAGTTTTCCCTCTGTGTGGTGTCTATGCCTATGTGTATGTGGCTTTTTACAGCACATGTATTTCTCACTTATATATAATTATGTGTGTAAACATTTCAGATGATGTCATAGCCTCAGGTCACTGACTAATCTGTTCCTGGGCTGGAGAGCCGTGCAGCCAGCCTGGCTTTTGCACATGCACACACACACACACACACACACGCACACACACACACACACACACACACAGAGAGAGAGAGAGAGAAAAAGTGTCAAATCTGTTTCATTTCAACTGTGTTATGTTACCAGGGAGGCACGGGCCGGTTAACGTTATCAAGGTTTTAATAATTACAGCTTTAAAACCACAACATTTTTCTTTCAAACAGCTTGATTTTAAAATGCCATACAAGTTCCTGGGGTGACTAAGGTTTTCTTTGGCTTTTTGGAGCACAGAACAACTCGGTGCACATGTGGCTGTGGACTGCCAGTTAGCTGACTGCTTGAAGGCAACAATGTTTTCTCTTACTTGTACAGAAAAGACCAGTTCTGCCACAAAAAACACAGAAAATAGCAGGCAAGGTAGGGGAGTAAAAGAGTGCTTATATCACTTATCAGATTTAGTAAAGTTACAATTGGCACAAACTAACTAAAATTAAATATTTCCGATGAGTATTTCTCCAACCAAATGTTTTTTATGTTTACATTCTTCAGGTTAAAGTCTCAAAATCTAAATTTTGGACTCTTCTCTACTCAAGACATTCACTGCTACCTGTCTTTTGCCAAAAAAAAAAAAAAAAAAAAAATATATATATATATATATATATATATATATATAAATAAATAATAAAATTGTAAACAATCTTACAGGTTTTCAAGTTTTAACCTGCTGCTTTTCTAACGTCTTACAGCAACTAGCTGTGCTGCATAATGCTAGCATTTATACTGTATAAGCAAGAGCAAGTCAACATTTATGTTTATTTTCTGTTTCTGGTAAATGATGGATTTTTCTAAACATGTCTATAATGGTTATTTTCTTGTAGAAAAATAACTTGTTCCTGCGAGTTTGCAGAAAAATGGAGAAATTATCAAACTTAGTTTATTCCAACTGTAGTCAGGAATGGTGTCTCCTTACAGAAACGCTGGCACACAGTCGGTTAGGAGGACGTTTGAGGCACATCTCTGTTTTTCTACTTTTACTCACCAGGCATGACTGGTCCGTACCACACAGGAGGAATCACAGCATAATCTAAAGCTGGTTCATGTCTACAAACATGATTTAAATTAAGAAAGAGAATATTTACAAAAATCAACCTTTATAGGCCCAACTGTAGAGGTAAAGTCGTCTTAATGCTCCGCTTTTGTAGATTCTTCTTCTGCTACCATGTGCAGATTAAACGGGTAACTGCAGCGATTGTTGTGCACCTCAAGCGCAGGTATGAATTTGAAAGCGATACTTTCCTTACATCGCAATTCTCTCAAGACACCAGTCACACAAAGGTGCGATGTGATGTTTTGAAATGCTAAGGTCTAGACTCTCACAAGATCCGGTGTGCTGCTTTTGACTTTTAGCAAACAGCTGCCATTTTATCACTCAAAGTCACAAAGACAACTGAATAAAAGCAACTATTGTTTATAAATTATTCCAGCCAACTCATGGTGCTGCTCTGAGGTGACTTGTGTTTTATCAGTAGTAATCATTTTAAATGCAGGGGACAGATGTCATGTCGCTGTGAGGTTGTGGAAAAGTGATTAAAGCCTCAGATACTGGAAGAGTAACAGCTAGTCAGACTCCACATATTACAGCACCAACTTCGGCTGAAAGTGTTCATAACAATGGAAACCTGCCCATTATTACATGTTATTTAAATGTTCTCAAATAATGGCAAAGTCTGTTTCTCTTTTCTAAGCTGAGCCTTATGAAAAGTCACATTCATGCTGCAGAACGTTACAGGAAGGCAATTTAAATTTACTTTCATCTTTTTAATCATAGATAAATAAATAAAAATATTCCTCAAAATGCAAACTCTTCACAGAAAATTGCTGAACTTTGTAATGTGAAACTCAAAAAGACAAATCCTCCCCCCCCTCTCTCTCTCTCTCTCTCTCTCTCTCTCTCTCACTTATCTTTCATGTTGCCTTTGGCCACCAGACGCTCAAACGCTCGGGGGACATCCACTCTGTCAAGTCAAAATGTCCCCTAGGTGTCCACCCCGGTCAGGTTGCCATAGCAACCACGTTACCTGGCATTTAAAGTATGTGTGTGAGGCGTGATGTTGAATGCGGGAAACAGACAATGAGATGGGGGCGAGAGGCAGAGGGAGACTGCAGATCTGTCATTCACAAGCAAAGTCAATATTAGTTTAGAGGAGAGCGGTCCGAAGTAAACGCTTGAGCAGAGGAGCCCTGAGGGAGCAACGTCAGGATAACAAAAATACAAAAAAAAAAAAAAAAAGCAGTCGAGTTGTGTTTTTCATCACGACGGTGAATCCTGCAGGCTGTAACCTCCCAGGACCCGAGTGCACTTATGGTTTAATCCGCAGAAGTCGTGCTTCGCCGTCACACAATTACACAGCCAGTGTATTCCCTGACGTTCCCAGGTGCCGGTCCCAGCCCTGCGCGTTTAGCTCTCTGCATTGTCTTCAGGAAGCTGCTTTTCCGCTCCCCTCTTTCTTTGGGAGTCTTTCTGCTTCTAATTGCTCACAGAAGTGTGATCTTTGGGGGTCCACTAATGGCACTGCAGCCTGAATTGGCTGCAGGATTCGCACACAAACAAGCTCACTGCCGCGCTATCATCCTGCTCCTCGTCCTGTCGTTCTCACTGCTCACTCCAGCATCCGCCTCATCTCGTACCTTCATTTTTCCCTCACTCTGACCACCTGTTCCTCACTCTCCGTGCCTTTTCCCCCATTTTCCCTTTCCGCTTCTTCCAGCTTTATCTTCGCCCATTCACACATTTGTATACTTAATAGGATTAAGTTCTCCGAAAGGGATTTAAACAGGATGATTAATTTACTGCTTTGCCAGCTCCGTACCCTGCCACACATGCACTTCCACTTCCACGGGAGCCCGCAGTTTGGCTGACCTGGGAAGAATCTCGTGGCAGTAATTCCCATACAAAAGAGATTCAGAAACTGTACAACAGTGAGCAACAGTGTGTGTGTCTGAGTTTGCGTGTGTGTGTCCAGGGTGAGAGTGAAAGAACAGGGTGGAGGGACGAGGGGTCCATGTGTGAGAATTGAGTGCAGCTCTTTCATGGCCAGGTCTTCTTAGACACGAAGGGTGTCAAAAGCCCCTCTCACTCTAAAAAGGACTCTTTAGAAAATCAGCACTAAGCTCTTAACACTGGAGACCTGACTCTATCAGGCGCACAAACACACACACACACACACTCACATCTTTGGCCACCAGAGGTGAGAAAAACACAGAGAGAGGAGGGAGGGGAGGGCACGGAAAACTTAACCACACAAGTTTAAAATCCCAAAATAGCTTTTTTTGTTGACTATTTTAAAGACACATTTCTTCCTGAAAATCCCTAAATAAAAGCCAACTCCACTTAGCGGCGCAGCAACACCTGGTCAGAGTGGACACAAAGAGTGTGTGTAATCGCTTTAACCTCAGCCTGAGTTTTCCTTTGATCGACTGTTCCTCTTTTCACCTCTGCCAAGTAAACTCTGGCTTTCAGTGATGCTTTGTGTCAGGCAAGAGAAAGTGAAAACTGCTGTTATACTGGATCAGGTCACTTTAATCCAAAGTGATTCTTACTCTTGTGGAAGGGATTGCAAACGTCTTCACAGTCTTCCAACTTGTAAACATAAATGTATTTATAAGCTCATATCTATATGAATACGTGTAGAAAGCACTATTCAATTTATATATATCACAGGGTAGTTCATAATCGTAAACGGGAAAGGAAAGAATCTGGTTTTTAGGACCTTCTGGAGCGCATTTGAATCCCTTGCTAAGGGTGTAAGTTGAGACAAAGGATTTGTCCAAAACTGGATAGAAATGTAATCACTGACATTGAATGTTGTGCATAATCAGAGTGCAGCTAAGCAGTCTGCATCTATAAAAATCTTTCCTCACCTCCCATGGTGAGCATAGGTTGTCGGCTGCCACTGGGTTCAATTTAACGTTGTTTCCGAACAAGGACGTGCGCGCATCTCCGCCTTGAGAGAGTTTTTAACTTAGTAGGCTGATGTAGTTCCTGTGTGGCCTCAATACCTTTTCCCCCTCTCAAACACACACTCATGCATTCTGGGGCTCAGCTGGAGCCTCTTTTAATAAAGCCAGCCGCCCAGCGAAGGCACAGAAGCAGAGGTGAGGGGTTAAATCTTGGGGAAGTCCAAAAACAAACCTATTTTGGGAGAAAAGAAGAGGGGTGCTGATGAAAAGGAAGAGGCTAAAGGAGAGGAAGCTGAAGAAGAAAAGAGGAAGACAGCAGTGGGTTGGACATTTAACAAGATAAAACAGAATCAGGTGTCGTGGAGGTAGAAAATCCTCCCTTAAGTCCATGAGAAGTCAATTTCCTAGTTGGGGTGAAACCTGGTATTCGCTCTCCAACTGCGGTGGTCTCGGTGATGAAAGGGGCTTAGGGTGGCCTTCTGCAGCTCCTCGGGAAGTGAATACACTGCCACTCTGAAGATTGGCTTTGTGCATGAGAACCTGTGTGTTGGCATGTGGATGTGCTGCTTCTCTGATTTCAGACATCACAGGGACAACAGAAATCTGTGTTTGTGACCAGAGGACATTGTCTTCTGGTTTATGATTTGCCATTAAGAGGAGGGAGACAAATCAAGTCCGTAAGGCCTGAGGGACATCTTCTGCATGGACACACTTGTCATTTATTGCATCATATGTTGACAGTGTCAGTAAATACAAATATATTCAGATATATTTATATATACTTGGAAAAAACGGAGATTAAAAAAAAAAAAACATAGCAGTCTCTCTACTCTTTTTGATTATTTAACAAAAGATTTGAACCGGTTAAAAATGGCCTGAAATGATTCCAAGTCTGTAGTAAATTATATTCACATCTTAAACAGCAGGAGAGTGGCTTGAATTACTGCTCAGACCTTTCATTTAGGAACGCCAACATTGTGATTCAGCCTGTCAGAGGTTAATTGTATTTATCATTCCTACGTTGCAACACTCAACAGCAGTGAACTGTGTATTTTAAAGAGAAGTGTCCTTGTAAACAAAGTTCCTGTGGCCCCGTATGGCAAGACTTCCATGCAACCATAACTCCTGTTAGAGACTGAAACCTGTTTTTGCTAATGTATCAGAGAGGAAGCTGAATGGACGAGTTGTGTACATGTAGTGTCATGTGCGGTGAGCTTGTGGTTTGTGTTTGTTTAGTTTTGGGTTGATGGTTGTAAAGGGAGTATGACTGTTTTTCATTCATGGATCCAAGAGTGGAACGGACTGTGTTGAGTGAACTGTGGCATTTATTAAAAAGAAATTAACGTTGTGGAGCAGAACTAGTCAAAGCCTGGACTTCAATAAAGATGATGTGCCATTACCTTAATGGTCAAAAATCCTCCAATGTGGCTGAATTAAGACAATTATTCAAACAGGAAAGGGCTAAAAAAAAAAAAAAAGAAAGAAAAAAATCATGACTTATTACCAGTTAATGCAAATGCTTGATGGCACCATCAGTTATTATTAGGGAGCTAATTACATTTTTACTAAAGGCCAGATTCATTTGGAAAGATTTTTTTTTGTCACCTTGATAAAAATAAAAAAACATGCTTGAAAACTGTTTTTTAATTTCCTTAACTTACATTTGTCTGATAAGGAAATTTGTTTGATGATTTATAACATTTAGGAATGACAAAAAGGGGGACAAAAAGTCAGGGGGGGAAATACTTTAGCTTTTAAAATATGAGATACCAATATAAAGATTTTTAAAACGGCTTAAACGTTAATGTAGCAAAATAAAACTCATGAGATTCTGTAAGTTTAACCAGAAGTTAAACTGTGCTGTGCTGATCTACTCCCTTTTTACAAAACTCTTTGAAAGCGCCTCTGCGTTAATGTCAGTCTGACAGTTAATAAACTTGTTATGATTGCTTTAATCTCTGCTCCACAACATTTATCAGGGGTTTCAGTACATGGTTTTCTAACCCATGGAATAGACTTGAGAGTTCCAGTTTACAATGACTGAAAGGAGAGAAACAGAAAATGCTGCACTGAAATGCACAGATTTGAACATCTTTAATGCATGTGGTTCAGTATTCAGGTGAAGCATTCATATTTTAACTTTCACTGAGTTCACTTCCTTTTAGTCCTTCTCAGTTGCAGTAAGACTGTAAGACTGCCTCAAAAGTTTTCAGAGATTTTTCATTTTTTTCTTCCAGATGTCTCCACTTTAAGTCAAACCTTCTGCAGTCTTAGAGCCTATGAAAGTATTCAGTTTTCTCTAAAAGGTTGAAGCAGAGAGATTTTTTTTTTTTCCAATATTTTCTTGTCTTTATTCTTCACACAAAATCGCCACTTCAAATAAAGTTTGCAGCAGCAGGTGGAGAGCGGAGGAGGCAGGGGGACGATACCTGCAGTGCTGATTAACTGACCGCAAAGTTTGGAATCTGAGGAATGTGAACGGGGATTAGCTGGTAGCCGATTACCATTGTTGGAGGTCACAGACGAGGTCAAGAGCCGGAAGGTCAACGGTGAAAGGTCAGGTGGTCTGTCAGGAGATGACTGAATAATATCAGAGACACACAATCAAGATCTCTCCTTCGACATATTTAAATGTAATCTTAGCAGGACTTGGTTTGTTTTTGTGCTTTGAAGTGACGTTCTGTAATACATTGCTGTTTCTCTGGATCTCAGCCCCGTAGCCCTGTTTTCCCTCAGCATTAAATAACATCTCTAGTGTGGCTGCTTGAACACGGTTCTGGCAATATCATGCTACGTTTATCCCCAAAAGGAGCAACGATGCTAGAGAGTGTTTATGGGAAAATGGATGAGGCTGCACATTTTCTGAAAGGAAACCTGTTGGGGGCTGAAAAAGACTCAAGAACGAGTCCAAGGTAGATCGTCCAGCTGGACAGCAACCCCGAACATAAGCTGTTACAATGGCTCAGTCAAAGTCCAGACCTCAGTCCAAATGGGAATTTGTAGCAGCTCTTAAAATGTGGTTTTGAAACACTTACTGGATTCAATCAAACTGATACTGAGCTGTTTTGTATATAAGAATTAGAGCAGATTTCTAAAACAATCCAGGCCACTGATTGCAGTGCGGTTGTTTTAGTTTTAAAGACACCTGTTTCTGAGTGTAAATGCATGTTCTGAGTCATGCAGACTGCAACTTAGTTAAAGTGGCTGAAAATTAAATCTGTGTAAACCCTAACGCTCCTGGTCACACGCGCTCACATTCATCACTTCCTCCTTAAAAGCAAGGGAGGGGAAACGGCGGCGAAGATTAGTGATCAGAGAAGAAGCAGGAGTCTGTGAGGGATGCGGAGGGCAGCAGTGCCCCCTACAGGCTGGATTTAAAGCCTCCTCTACCTGCCTCTCACTGCTAAAAGTGCACAGTTGAGTAGCAGCTGGCTGTAGAGACATGGACACTGTGAGATAAACAGAGACAGATGACTGTAGTTTGTGGAGTGAGGGGTCTCTGCGGAACGACCTCAATTTTGCCAATGATCTGTCTGGCTCTGAAGTTCCCCTGCTGCATTTTGGTGATTACATCAAGTGCTTGTGCTTCAAAGCAAGTGGCTCTGTGACAGCTTGACTTAGCTCCCTGCCAAATCATTTCACCGAAACCCTCCCCCCCACTAACCCTTTTCCTCTTCTCTCTTTGTCTTTGTCCAGTGACCTGAGTGAAAACCAGATCCAGGGAATTCCAAGAAAAGCATTCAGAGGAGCTGTGGAAATCAAGAACCTGTAAGTGTGACTCCACCAACATCATGCTCCCTGTACATGCATCTGTGCACATCTGCACCTTCCTCCTCACCACGTCTGCTAATGTGCACAGCGCTCGCTCGGCCGTGCATCAATATTTCATTGTGTTAAATGTCATGTGCCTCCTGCTTGCCGTATTGGCTGGCACCTGCTGCGTGTCAGCAGCTGAGTTGGTGTGTGTGTGTGTGTGTGTGTGTGTGTGTATGTGCGCGTGCGCGCGCGCGTGTGTTGCCTCGCTGGCATTTTGCTGTTTTCCGTCTTTGTTTTGCATTCATTCATAGTCATAATTTTTTTTTTCACTCATTGCACAGCGGTACTTCTATAAATATTGATTCATCCACCAATTCACTACTTCCTTGTTTTTTTTTAATCACCCGAAAAGATTTTTTTTTTTTTTTTTTAAATGCCGTGCAATTATTGTAAAAGGACAGGGAATTATGTATGTGCGTCAGAATACCGGTGACAGCACATGATTTACAGTCCCTGTGTCTTAATTAAATTGTTTCAGCAAAGCTTTTGTGAGCAGAGAGAGAGAGAGGCAGAAAGTCAGCTGCCTACAAACTAAATGTCATATTAAAAAGAGCAGGAAACATGAATGGGGGCAAAGACGGTGACATTAGAACCAGCGAGAGCTCAGAAAGAAGAAGACGAGAGAAAAAGTCTGTTTTTGTTTATACTTGTAGACATCACAGTTGCTAAGACGTCTCTACCTGCTCAGCTCTTTTCTGGACTTTTTGTCTTATCTCTCTCTCTGTGTATTTGCAGACAGTTGGACTACAACCACATTAGCTGCATTGAAGATGGAGCTTTCAGAGCGTTACGTGACCTGGAAGTGCTGTGAGTACCTGCTTGTTGAGCCAGCTTACTATTTTTTTTTTTACTATTTGTTTCAATTTCTATTTATTCCTTGCAGAAAACAGCAGAGGTTTTTTGATGAATAAGCAGCAAAGACACAGAGATACGGAGCAACTAATGGTCTCATTGACCTTTTGAACACTGCAGAGCCTCTGCAGCCCCTGGACAGAAACAATGTCCTATTGTTTCAGCTGTGGCATTAATGCGCCGCCACATTTAAAGAAGTTAGCCTTTTCTTGTGAATGTCAAGGCAAAGATTGCAATATTTAGAAGAACCAGATTTGGTTTGTCAAATATTTTCCATTTCTTCTGTCATAATAATTACAAGATAACGACTTTCTGCTATTTTTTCCTCTTACTCTTAATTGTCCACTTCTGGAGTCTTATTATCTGTGACGCAGAGGGTGAAACGGAGTGAAAAAGCACTCGTCGTTTAAACTTTGGCAGACATTCAGAAAGCCTGTGGGGTCAGGACCATTTTGAATGACTGCATTAAATTCCAGTTGTTTGAAAGCAGCAGATGACGAAATAAGACCTGAGTTAATACATAGTGTCCACTTACCTATGCTTGACTTTATTACTAAATTTTTGCTAATTAAGTTTATAAAGTTATTGTTTTGCAGAGGTGATGGTGATATAGGGTCTGGAGAGTTCCTGAACTGCCTCCTAAACAACGGGCACGAACATTTGTTTTGCTGTGAGGATTTTGCCATGTCACTGCGTTCTAGATTGTCCATGAGTAATGTTGTGTTTTCTCCTCTTGTCTCTTTAGCACTCTGAACAACAACAACATCAGCCGGCTGTCTGTGGCCAGTTTCAACCACATGCCGAAGCTCAGGACTTTGTAAGTACTCAGCTTGCGATTTGAAGGGAGAGATTCCTCTCATCTGCGCACATTTATATTTTTTTTGGTACCCCGTCACACCTTTTATTTCTCCTCTCTCCATCCTGTGATCACCTTTCCCCTCCCCGTCTCTTCGCTGCTCTCCTCTCTTCCTCGCCTCTTCCCAGCCGCCTTCACTCCAACAACTTGCAGTGCGACTGTCATGTGGCCTGGTTGTCCGAGTGGCTACGACAGCGCCCCCGCCTGGGCTTGTACACACAGTGCATGGCCCCTCCTCACTTGCGGGGGCACAACGTGGCTGAGGTGCAGAAGAAGGAGTTTGTGTGCACAGGTAGGTTGACCTTACCGTTTTACCGCCTCTTTGACTTCTTCCTCTTTTACACCGGAAAACCTTTTGCCTCTTCTTGTTTTCTTTGTTTTTTTTTTTTTTTTTTTTTTTTTTTTTTTTTTTTTTGCTCATGCTTGTCAAGATGCAGAAGAAGGTAAGTCTTCCTCCTGCTTTGCATGGCTTTGCTTGAATGCTGTGATTAAAAGTGACACCACAGAAAGACAAGGTCATATTTCGTTTCGTTTACTTTTTGAGACTTGCGGCAGTTTTTCCTCCCTGTACTCCTTATTCGTCTGCATCTTTTTCCCCTTTTGGGACTTGCATGAAACATAACCTTCTATCCACGGATAATGGTGCCTCCTTGTCTCTGTGTAGGTCATCAGTCGTCATCATCTTCCTCCTGCAGTGTGTTACAGTGCCCAGAGTCCTGCACCTGCAGTAACAACATTGTGGACTGCAGAGGAAAGGGTCTGACAGAAATACCCACCAACCTGCCTGAAACCATTACTGAGATGTAAGACATGCAGATAAAAGTGCACACACATCTGCTGCACTCCACACACACACACACACTGTGCTCATTCAGACACACTAGGTGCAGTGATATTTCTCCTGCTCTTTCATTGTGCGTCCCTCAATATCCCTTCTTTGTGTTCCACCACCTTTTTGTTTCACTGCCGCTGTTTGTCTTTGTGGGGGGAATAAAAGCACACATCTGTGAAATGAGAAAGCCTGGTCATGCAGCGCATTCCTGCTTAAGGAAACAGCAAGAGGGAAGAAAGAAGCAGGAAAAAGATTAATCTGAGCTCCAGGACGAGCTATATTACTACCTTGTCTTAGAATAAGAGAGGGTGACCATCTTAACTAAGTAGGAAAAAGAAGTTTTGTTTTAAAGTTCACTCTTGTAATTGTCTGGGTAGGCGGAAGTAATTAAAGTAGCTCTAAAAGTGATGTGATCTGTCACAGAGTGAAATCAGACATTTAAGGCTGTAGTTGTGGACAAAATCATTAAGATCAGCAAATGCAGAGAAGGAAAGTTTAACTGATATTAAGTAATTATCCTCCACAGAAACCTTTGTTCAGAGGAGAGAGTCGCAGTCAAATGCCCTCTTTTTTTTTTTTTTTTTTCGTTTTTTAGTTTCATTCTGTTTCGTTCACACTTTGGCTGTGTGATGGACAGTCCGACTGGCACTTGATAAAACACAAACCAGATAGTCAAACGTGTGCGTCCGCTTGTGTGTTTGGATGCCCGTCTCTCTGCGAACGCGTTGAAGAGGGCAAAAGATCAGAGGCATGTGACAGACCGCGACTCTGCAGTCATCAAAGCGCCTTATCTGGAAAAGTTCCCCTCAAGCAGAGCCCCCGGGAGTGAGCGGCGGCCTGCAATACGGCATAGATAAGTGTGTGATAGGGGGAATGTTAATGTCTCCTCTCAATGGTCTGTGTGTGTTTGGTTCCAGACGACTGGAGCAGAACGCCATCAAGGTGATCCCAGCTGGGGCCTTTTCTCCTTATAAGAAGCTACGCAGAATGTGAGTAGATCAAAAGAGCCGCTTATGCTGCAGCCCATCCAGCACAAACCAAAAAACTTTATGTCGCTGCCACGTCTTTGATCTTTTCTCATTCTACTGATTATGATTTTAATTTTCTTGTTCATGTTTTTATTTATTCATCTTTATTTATTTTTTATTTTTTTTGCAGAGATTTAAGCAACAACCAGATCTCAGAATTGGCTTCAGACGCCTTCCAGGGTCTGCGATCCCTGAACTCTTTGTAAGTACTCCAAAACTACTTACTGTATAAATAAGTCTCACAGACATGTTGGCATGACATTGGTCACCATAAAATAAGGAAGAAAAATTGCATTTGAACAAAAAAGATAACAAATATATGAAATCCAAAAGAATATATTCTCTTATTTCTGAGTTATTTCCATAAAATAGATCAAATCAGGGTGTTTAAAGAGTCTCGGTTACATAAATTACCTTTAATGGTTGTTCTAGTTTTTCAGTTTTGTTTTGTTTTTCAGTATTATATTGTTGGTGTAAGGAAGAATCCGAGCTTCAATATGCATATGTGTTGCACATTCTTTGATAATCGCTGTTATATTGTTGTTTAATCTTTCTGTGACGTGAGTCTCTAATTGCACTCACTGCCTTTTCCAAGATGTTTTAAAAGGAGCTAAAGACAGTCTTATGAGAGTTGTTGAGTTATATTTCACTATAGAGTCACATTAAAGTGAAAACTGGCCAAAGTCAATAATTTATAAGTGCTTAACACCTGAATTAAAGCTCCTACCGACTCATCACACATTCACCAGAGACAGACCGGGACACACCTATTAATACTGACATAATACGTATTAAAGCTCTGAACGTTTGTTGTGTATTAGCAGGAGGGTGGAGAGGATGCGAGTGATTCATAAATTGTGTGTGTGTGTGTGTGTGTGTGTGTGTGTGTGTGTGTGTGTGTGTGTGTGTGTGTGTGAACAGAAAGTACACACTAATGTATCAGGCCTCTCAGGAAAATCCACTTAGCTCAGTGAAACATGGCTCACCTGTAGCACGTGTGTTCAGACCGCCAACAAACACCGCCTACCTGCAGATGACTGGTAGCTTATGGGTTGTAGTTGGGGGGGGGGAAGCTGTGGCAGCTGCAGCCCTGACCTGTTGCAGTTTCCACTGTCGTGGTTTTAAGCTGTTCTGGTTTAATACCTTTCACTGCACCTGAAGCCAAACTGGAAGTTATGATTATTCACACAGTCGTACACAGGAAGCGAGATGACAACACGACAACATGTGATTCACTTGAGTCGAAAGTGTTGGGTCAAAACCAGGCAGAGGTTCAGTGTTTTCTCACACTGCTTTATTTATTTTACTAATTTGTTGCTGTTAAAACTTCAGGCTTTTGTTTAAACTGCAAAACTGTTTGCGGGTTTTTTATAGATTGAAATCTTTATGTGAAAGTATTAATTCAAGATAGATAGATAGATTTCTCTAGCATTTGCTCATAAGTATTGACGTGAAGGATTTTATAATCTAATGTAAACGGCGTGTTTGTTTTCTGCAGGGTCCTCTATGGGAACAAAATCACTGAGATTTCCAAGGGACTCTTCGAAGGACTGTTCTCGCTGCAGCTATTGTGAGTACTCGCAACAAACGCACACACACACACCCACGCACTGTTTGGTTGATCTTTATGGTCACATCTGCATCTCATTGATATTCAGCTAAAAAGTGCTTACCTCAAGCATTGCCACCTGAGAGGAGACATCTTGACTAAAAGCCGTCATTAGTGACCCGCAGGATCTGAAAGATTTGTGCTGTAACGATAACGAGATTCTTTTCTACTTTCCTTTTTTTTTCTCCATCATTTTGTCCCTTCTTTGTTTCAGGTTGCTAAATGCTAACAAGATAGCATGTCTGCGGGTTGACGCATTTCAGGACCTTCACAACCTCAATCTGCTCTCTCTGTATGACAACAAGCTGCAGACCATTGCAAAGGGGACGTTCTCCTCACTAAGAGCAATACAAACACTGTATGTATCCTCACAAAGCACATGCTCCAGTGTTATGGAAGCATATTTGTCCCCATAAAGAGTCCTTTGTTGCTAATTTTGTGACACATAAAGGCTCCAGATCATATTTTCTTTTATGTCAAAGAAGAAAAACCTGAGTTAATTCATTGTGTAGTTTCCTAAATGAGGAACGGTAAACAAAGCTATCCAAACTAATCTTTGACAGATTCACTGTCCATGGTGCTGAAGTAGCAGACGGTTTATGGTTGTAGTTTTTGTCACTCTCTTGTATCCGTCACTTTGCCCCGTGTCCTTTACGTATCTATGTAAGCGACACATGCTCAGTTTTATTGTAAAAGTTTGAAATATAACCGCAAACTGCATGTTGTTGGGATAAAAACTTTTAAATCCCTTTTCTAGGATAACACTAAGCAGAAATTTACATTAAAAAAATAAAGTTTAAGCTGATTTTACCATTTTGTATTACAAAATCAAAATGAAAGATGAGAATATATTTTGTCTGAGTTGGGGTCATATGGAGCTCACATCACTTGTCACTCTTTAGATCTTGCATTCTTCCTTCTTTCATTCCTTCTGTTCTGCCATTTTTCAACCAGTCCCTTCTTCCTTCTTTGTATCCTGATTCAATTCCTTCATTGTGTCCATTTTTCTCTTCCTTCCCTCCTTTTTTTTGTTGTTTTCTACTTGCATTCCCTCTTCATGTCCTACCTTCAAGCCCACTGTTCACATATCTGCAATGAATTTATAGTGAGTGTTTGTATTTTATGCTTTAAAAGGCTGTGAAAGACTCAAAGGTTGAGTCTGGATACGTCAAAAGCTTAAGATTCATGTTATTTCTGAATGTCTCGTCCTCTCAGTAACACTCGCTCCTGTCTTTTGCAGTTAGTTGTACAATAATTAGTTGTAGCCACTTCACGCCACCCCCACCTGAAAGCACCAGAAGCCTTACTTTAACTTCCTTTTGTGCTTGTTGCTCTTCGCTCAGTGAATCATTAAAGAAAAATGTGGACTGCATGCATATATATGTTTGTGCATTGCTTCAACATCTTATTTCTGTATGTTTTGTGTTTCCATGTCTGTCCGTGTGGGGAATCAGTCATTTAGCTCAAAACCCATTTATCTGTGACTGCCATCTGAAGTGGCTGGCTGACTACCTGCAGGACAATCCCATTGAGACGAGCGGCGCCCGCTGCACCAGCCCTCGGCGGCTCGCCAACAAGCGGATCGGCCAAATCAAGAGCAAGAAGTTCCGCTGCTCAGGTACAAATCACTGGCACAGCACAAGGCTAATGCTCATAAAAAGCAATGTGCACACTGACGTGTGCCCTGAGGCTATTTCTTTCTGACAAAGCAGAGATGGGCGCCAAGACATCCACACATAAAAAAAAGGAAAAGAAAACCAGCAGTCCTCCCCTCTGTTTTCATTCTGTGCATTCCTGCTGGGTTTTTCCCTCAGCCTCTCTCTACTAACCAGAAATTCCCTGACCTGAGCATTTTCTGGGCTCTTCTCAGTACTTCTACATTCACAAAGAGACGACTGTACACCATGAGCTTTCTATTCTACTCTGACTTTTCACTCTTGCTGATTTTCATCTCCCCGCTCTCTGTCTCTCCATTAGCCAGAGAGCAGTATTTCATCCCAGGTATTGTACGCCGAGCATGTGTGCGTGGGGGGATTTGCACTTTTTTCGTGACACGCTCACCCAGTGCAGTTTGCCTTGACTGACACCATTTGAAGCCAGATCCCCTTTTCGACTTTTCGTTATGAGGTTTACCTATAAAGCACCGTGTCTAACCACACACAGGATAGTCGCACTCTGATACTTGCACCGGCTTTATGTTCGTCACCATAACCTCGACAAAGGGCCGATTAGTTAACTGTCTGATGGCCTGTTAAAGTTTACATTCTGAGGTTTCTTTGTACTCTGAGCATATACAGTTCTTGGCAAACATATTTTCACCCCTAAACTTTTTCATTTCTTGTCATATTACAAACACAAACTTGTGAAATGTAAAGTGCATGAAAAGGGCGGCATGCGTTTTCAGTCATTTTGTAATGCGACACCCCTAAATAAAGTCCAGTCCATCCAACTACCTTCAGACCCCCCTCTAATTAGTAAGTACAGTTAGTCCCTGTGTGCACAGCAATTAAAACAACTGTGCATTGTTCTGGAGAGCATCAGAAGTCCTGTTTACAGTTTGTCATGAACCATTTAGGGGAACGGCAAACATGTGGAAGAAGCTACTCTGATCCCTAGAGCCCAAAATTAAATGTTTGGCGAAACAAAACACAAGATGGGCAATGCTGGATATAGTCAAAGTAATGACCTAGTCAAAGTACAAAACTCATTCCAAGGAATTCCTGGCTCAGTATAAAAACTGCTGCTCACAGATTTTCTTCATCCAGTTGAACTGAACTTGAAGTGTTTTGCAAAAAAAAAAAAAAAAAAAAAAAAAAAAAAAAATAATAATAAAGATCTCTAGATGTGCAAAAGTGGTAGAGATTTACACCAAAGGACTTTAACTGCATGCATGTGTGTTTTCATCTGAAGACAAAAACACACCACACTTTTCAGGGTCTCATGTGTGAAAGATTATATTTTCTTTCCGCTTTTCAGTTACATGTTATTTTATGTTTCTCTGTCGTAGAAAGTCCTGATAAAATACTTTGAGGGTTGTGTTTGTAACATGACAAAATGTTTGTTTGTTTGTTTTTTTTTTTAAATAAAGCTAACGGAGTGATCAATGCTTTTAAAAAGCGCTGTAAACTTTCTCTCTTTCGTTTTTGGTTTTTGCCAGTCTAACGACAGCCGATGTGTTTGAGTGTGTCTGTGAGCATGTGTACATGTTTCTCTCACTGCAGAACATCAAAAGGTCACGCAGTCACCATGCTCAGAGGGGTGTTGGGAAATATGCAAATTTGACTTGCATATGAGATCAGTAGCAGGGCTAAAGGCGGTCATTACCACAGCCGCACACTAAAGCATCAGGGGTGTGTGTGGCGTAAGACAGCCTGCGTGTGTGTGTGTGTGTGTGCGTGTGTGCGCGTGCATGTTTTTACTGCAGTCATTAACGCCAAAGCTCACCAGGAGGACAGAAGTTTCAAAGCCCAGATACCACATAGGGGGCAACACTGAATAATTTAACAACATGTGAGAGTGTAAAGTTGCATAAACATGCTCTGTTCTCTGGCGTAACCTTGATATTGCAGCTCAGATCAATGCATCTAATATCGCCGAGTTTAATTTGCAATATGTTCACGACTTACAGGTGCTCTGCACTCAGAGCGGTGGAAGTTTAATGTTCGCACAGTTGGCTCCTTCTTGAGGTTATGTGCACTTTCAATGTCACTTTCTCACAGGAAGGGGCTTAAACCTGTTTGGCTTCGAGAAAATCAGGAGAGATGTGTGCAGCCTGCATGACTGTCACCACTCACAACTCATTGCTTTGAATGAGTTACTCTGCCTGAGAGACAGAACCAGCACAAAACCCAGATGTTTTTTATTTCTTCTTCCTCTACACCGTTTTCCATCACTTCTCTTACTCCTCCGATATAACAAATGAGTCAAATCCCTTCTTCTTTTTCCTACTGCCTTTCTAACACACTCAGGAGTACACCATGTCAGCTGTAAGTAAGAAACACACACAAAAATTACACACGGCTCTCCAAATCCCTCACCTCTTCTCCCAGAGCTAACCTGCAACCTTTGACCTTTCTGTGACTCCTCCTGTCTGATTACCAGGGATAATAAAATGAGATTATATTCCCATGTCTACATGTTGACACATTCATGTATTTTTCTTGTGTCTGTTTTTGTGAGACGGTGTCGGTGAGTGTGTGTTGTACCCAGAAGTCAGGGTTCTCTTGTACTGCTGCTGTACCTCTCCTCCCACTCTTCAATAGCTGCTTTGTTCCTTTTCCTATTGTTCTTGAAATGTAGACGCCTGTAGATGTTTTATTCTAACACCCTCTCTGCTTTTCTTTTGAGATCACTTTCCTGTGTTTTTAATAATCTCTCTTCCTCTGTTTTAATTTTTTATTTGAAATTTTCTGCTACAAAACAATAATACATTAACTTAATTTTTCTCCCGTTATTTTTTTTCCCTTTCTTGTGTATTTCATTATTAAGACTTCTACTGTTCTGTCTTTCTTTGCTTCCTTTTCCGTTTTTTCTTATTTCCTCCCTTTGTGCTATCATCCCGTGTAGCTGTCCTTATTTTACTCTTTTCCATTTTCTTTACTTTATCCCTCATTCTGCTGCCCTTTACTCTGGTCTCTCTCCCAAGTACAGTGCCTTGCAAAAGCATGAATAATCAGTGAATGTCCTCACATTGTGTAGTTTATAAAACAAAATACATGAATGTTTGTTGTGCAAACAAACTTTTATGAACTTTATTGGAATCCATTTAACAGTCCAAGAGAGAGAAAGGCATAAGTGTGAAGTTGTAAAAGAAAAAAAGAGCAATGGCTCGCAGTTGTTGGCTTTATTTTTACAGAAGAAACTTTGAAAAGTGGAGCATGCATATGAATCCAGACCCCGGGGTCAAGACTTTGTAGAGCCACTTTGCACAATCACAGCTCCAAGAAACTTCATTCATGTTTTTCCATCAAAATAGATTAAGTTCAGTAAAAACAGAAGAAAAGCATCTGCAAACATTATTTTTTAAGTTTTTTGTTTTTTTTTAGTTTAGGTCTGGACTTTGACTGAGCCTTTTTAATACATGGTTGTTCATTAAACTAAATCTAGGGACTTAAGCTCCAACTCTCAAGGGTCAGTGTCCTGGTCCTCAGTACTTCTATAAGGCGGACATTTGACCCAGTCACAAAACGTTTGCAGCCTATAATTGTGTTTTTATCCAGCATTGCTGTGTATTTAGCCCCATCCATATTTTTACTAACTCTAAAAAATGTCCCTGTTCTTGCTGAGAAAACTATTCCCAGAGCATAACGACGTCACAATGTGTCACCATAGTGCTCACGATAAAGCCAGTTCATCTCCAACTCATTGGATTTTGCACACAGGCCGAACAGTAAAAATTTGTTTGCATCAATTCAATGTTTGTGTTGCCTTGCACATGATGCAAACCGCTAGCAGGACTTCCAGTGGGATTCTTTGGACAAAGTCTTTTCTTGTTGCCACTCTAAAGTCCAGATTTCTGCAGCGCTCCTCCAGAGTTTGTGTGCCCATCTCGGCTCTTCTCTCCTGCCCTGTCAGTTGATGTCTTGGTAGATTTGCAGTCTTTCCTATCTCAGGTGATGGACTCAGCAGTGCTCTGTGATATGCTCTAATCTTGGAAAATTTCTTTATTACCTTATTCTATGTAAAGCTTCATAGCTTTCTCCCTGACCTGTCTTCTTTGTTTCTTGGTCCTGATGATGCTGTTTGCTCTCTAACAAACTTTGGAGAACTTCAACAAACAGCTTCACTAACTAATGTTAAGTCACACAGTGCAGACCAGATTTCCCCTCTGTTGGTTGGATTGGATTTAATTTCAGATTAAACGGGGGTGAATGGAAATATAAGTTAGATTCTTTTTTAGATTTCTTATTGTAAAATCACAACAATGTGTAACAGCAGGTATTAGTACTTTTGCAAGGCACTGTCCACTTTTTCAAATCCTGGCTCATCCTTCTCCGTTCCTCCTCCCTGTATTTGAAAGTTTTGGGAATCTGTTTAGAAAATCCCCTTTTCTTTCCCGTCTGACCCTCTTTCCCGCTAATCTGCTCCTTCCTCCGCCTCTGTCCCTCTGACCCCTGTGTTCCAGTGGAGGAGCAGTCAGTCGGCAGGTTGTTCCTTTGTGCTTGATCTAACCATGTGGCTGCCAGGTTCCTAAAGGGGAACATGGTTCTGTCAAGCACCATGGAACGGCGCTGCAAATCCCTGCAGCATGGCCGAGACTCAAGAGAAACCAAACTCCTGTCTCTGCCCGCCTGTGTGTTTATGCATGTGGTGTTTTTTTGGGGAGAATAGGGGGAAATACGTTCTGGAATCTGTATGAACATCCTTCCTCTGTGATCTCATTTTTGATGATGTTTGGTCTGGACTGTGGTTTCTTACCCTAATAGTCGGATTTTGGCCTGACAGAACAGAAAAGCTCCAAACTCTTTGTTCTGTTGTGGGTGCATGTGTGTCTCTGTGGTTATTTTCATAGACTGAGTATCCTTATTTGTGCAACATGGCTCCATTCTTCTAGATGATATACATGCACTTTCAGCATCTACAGATGCAAGATGTTGCATGTGATCACATTTTCTCTCTTTTTTTTTTTTTTTTGACGTATTTAGTTTATAACAAAAACAGCTCTTTCTGTAACGTTTCAAAAGTCTTCCTTTCGAGCCACACCCTGAACCCTGGATATGCAGAGAGTTCTTTGCATATCCCACACAAACCACGTTGTGTGGTTTGTGTGGGAAAGCAAACCAAGTCAGGGTTTGCTTTCCCACACAGTAATGGTGTTCTTTAACATCTTGGCTGTGATTGTGATCAGGTAATGAGGATTACCGCAGCAAGCTTGGAGGTGACTGCTTCGCCGACCTGGCCTGCCCAGAGAAGTGCCGCTGTGAGGGCACAACGGTCGACTGCTCCAACCAGAAACTGACCAAAATCCCCGATCACATTCCTCAGTACACCACCGAGCTGTGAGTCACCCTTTGTTTCTCGACTTCAGTGTGATTAATAAAAAGAAACCTCATGTCGGCCTCCATGCCCTCTTTCTTGCCTTTTACTCATTATTTTGGATTCTCCTTTCACCTCATGTGTTTCCAGGCGTCTGAACAACAATGAGTTCACGGTGCTCGAGGCAACGGGGATCTTCAAGAAGTTGCCTCAGCTAAGGAAGATGTGAGTCAGAAATTGATGTCATAAAGTCATGTTCCAGTCAGGC
This sequence comes from Poecilia latipinna, assembly GCF_001443285.1. Taxonomy (NCBI): domain Eukaryota; kingdom Metazoa; phylum Chordata; class Actinopteri; order Cyprinodontiformes; family Poeciliidae; genus Poecilia; species Poecilia latipinna. The sequence goes on from NW_015112853.1 coordinate 873,462, forward strand.
AGAAAAAAAAAAACTATAACTATAAAAACATTGTATTTTCTTCCCTCTACGTTCATGCTGCTTCGCCTTTATCTCTGATTTCTACTGCCCCCTGCAGTAACCTGAGTAATAACCGTATCAGCGACATCGAGGAGGGGACTTTTGAAGGAGCTGTAGGGGTCAACGAGCTGATCCTGACCTCCAACAGACTGGAGAACATACACCACCGCATGCTGAAGGGACTCGGTGGCCTCCGCACACTGTGAGCAAACACACACATATAAATATATTGTCTAAGAGGACAACAACCAACTATGTGGTGTTTTATTGGATTTTTCTTGTAATAGACCAACACAAAATACTGCTCAGTTCTGAAGTGGAAGAAAAATCATACATGGTTTGCTCTTAAATTCATCCTCCTTAACTCAAATACCCAAAAATAAAATCCAGTCCCTTTTAATTGCATTTCATAGTCCCCTAATTATTAAATAGCATCCTGCTGTGCGTGATGCAACCTCAGCATTAGTCTAATTGTTCTGTGATGGTTTATTAGTGAACAATAGTGATGATGAAAACCAAGGAATGCAGCAGACAGAACGGGAGAAGCTCAAAGCAGGGTTAGCTTGTAAAACTATATCACTGAGTCCTTTGCAATCATTCATCCAGAAATGGAAAAACTATGGCACAGCTGCAAACCTACCAAAAAACGACCATTAATCAGAGAAGCAGCCAAGAGACCCATTGTGACTCTTGGAGTAGTTGCAGCGAAGGCAGCAGACGAACAGGACTATTACTTGTAAAGTTTAGCAATCTGGACATAATGGATGAGTGGCAGGAAGTAACCCACTTTTAAAGAAGACCATAACAAGCATTGTTTGCTGTTTGCAACAAGCGAAAACATAGCAGAAATGTAAAAAAAAAAAAAAAAAGTGTGCTGGTCAACTAATTAAGTTAAACTTTCTTGTGTACCAGTAAAACATTATATATATACGAAAATGTGTAATGCACACCACCCTAAGCAAGTCATCTCTTTAGTAAAACATGGCAGAGGCAGCATCATGGTGTGGGGAAGTTGTGTTGGCCTATCATAGGCATCTGCAACATTTACAGCCTAAAGAGCCATTTTTACTCTCAGGCCAGCCACATAAAACTCATATAAGGCCTCAAATGTTACACAGTTTTTTGAGGGAAAAAAAAAAAAAAAAGAAAACTTATAATTGTAGATAAATATCTTCTGATAGGAAATTTGTTGTCACTTTTAACATTAACATTAAATACCTATCATTAAGCATATTACTGTCACTTTTAGTGTCATTTGTGAAAATTCAACATAAATATTGTAAGAATAATGAACTGAAAACCTGAGTTTGTTGCTGCAGATCCTTGATGTGTCACATAAAATGTAAATAAAATACATTGAAGTTTGTTGTTGTTTCAGTATAGAAAACATGTCAGAACATTCATGGGTTGTTTGTACCTTCACAGTCGAGTCCAACTAATATTCATAAGCTTCCACACACTGATATTCTCTGCCCAAATGTGCAGTCTGTTTTTGTTTTTATTATTATTATTATTATTATTATTATTATTATTTTGCTCTAAATGTATTGATATGAATGTATTTGTGTGAGCAGTATGCTGAGGAGCAACAGGATCAGCTGTGTGAGTAACAGCAGCTTCGTGGGGTTGAGTTCTGTCAGACTCCTTTCTCTCTACGACAACCAGATCACCTCCATGAACCCCGGCGCCTTCGACACGCTGCACTCTCTCTCCACGCTGTGGGTACACATGGCAGCGTGACTCTCTCTGCCTTCTGCTCGGTGGCATCTGTTCATACGGTACTAACTTTTTTTTTTTTTTTTTTTTCCCAAGGAACCTTCTGGCCAATCCCTTCAACTGTAATTGCCACCTGGCCTGGCTCGGCGATTGGCTGAGAAGGAAACGCATCGTGACTGGGAATCCTCGCTGCCAAAACCCTTATTTCCTGAAGGAGATTCCCATCCAGGATGTGGCTGTTCAGGACTTTGCCTGTGAAGATGGTGAGGTGGAGCGACTTGTTCTTCATCATCGCTGTTTTTCTGCCATCTCTTTTGTAACGTTCCTCACTGAATACGACAGGAAACAACGAGAACAGCTGCTCTCCCGTTCTGAGGTGTCCGGCTGAGTGTTCCTGTCTGGACACCGTGGTGCGCTGCAGCAACAAAGGTCTCACCACGCTGCCCAAAGGCCTCCCGAAAGAGACCACTGAACTGTGAGTTACAAAATGTTGCACAATGAAAATAGTAATACTAGCACAACCGCTTGAAAATATCCGTCCATCGACTGTCTGAACTCGCTCATGGGGTCACAGGAGGGCTGTTGTCAATCTCTAAGTGTCTGGAAATATGAGAATGTTAAATGTTGAAACCTTTAGCAAAAATCTATACTCATTTCCACTTTTATCTAAAATTAATCCAAAAAGTTTGGACTGAGACGAAAAGACCGAGAAAACAAGGTGCAAGAAAGTACATAACAATAGATTCAGTCAATCTGAAAGTGAATACAGTGAAAAAGAAAAAAATATAAATTGATTCCTATCCATTTTTATATTTTAATGAGCATTACCCATTCATCGAACAAACATTATTCATTTGATAATATTAGATAAAAGATTAGACCAAAGTAGCTCCTGGCTGGAGGGTTTTGTTGTTGTTGTTGTTGTTTTTTTCCCATTTTCAATTTTTTGTGATCCTTACTGAATCCTATAGTAATGTTTTCACAGTTTTCTTCCAAGGCAGCAACTGATTGAAGCTCCACATGAAACAATAAACAGCAAAAACACACGGGATTGTAGAGGAGCAACCAAACATGCAGTCATGATTGCCAGTGTAGCCGTGGGGAAATCATGACTTAATACTGTGTGGAAGTTTTTGTTTTCTGCATATCAGTCTCTCGTTGTGACGAGCATTTGGCCCTCCCTCCTTTAGATCATTGCTTCATATCAGTTTGATCAGGTTGACTGAAACCTGAGTGAAACCAGACTTTGACTGAACCATTGCATCACCCTGATTCTTTCCTACCCCCTGTTTCAAAGCTGTGGCTCCTGAGTTTGAGGTCATCGTCATGTTGACGACTCGGTTTTGGATGAGATTTTTCTGTTGGAGAGACGCCCGCTCCTCTGACTGCGGAGAAATTTAATTTATAAAGTTCATGGTCGACTAAAAGGTGCTCAGAGACTGCAGCAGCACAGCAGGCCCATACCATTACACTTCCCCCACCATGCACAGGTAGTGCCAGGTGTTTGGACTGTTATGTAATACATTATCGCCAAACGTCTCTACTTTACTCAGTTATAGGAAGGGCATTGCTTTGCAAGTTTCTGAGCAATGCACGATTCAACCTTTGGGTCAGTCCTTCTCGAACTTTTGCTTTTGGAAACACTGGAAGATGAAACTTAAATGTTTTTCACTTGGGAATAATATATGTCACTGAAGACTGATGGATGTCAAATTGTTTGGAATTGAACTTATGACCTTTATAGTTACCATCAATTATTTCTTTAAGTAATTATTGACATAATACTCTTTTCCATGTGCCATGCTAATAAACTACAAGAGCTCCTGCTTTAATAGAGGAGGACACTCTAATAATGGTCAGATAATCAAAAGTACTTGATTTGTACAAACCAGACTGAAACTTTCAGAAAAATGACTCTAAAATTATTTTGTTAGTTTATAAATCTCTGAACGGCTTACCACCAAAATACAATAAAGATCTGCTGCTATAGTTGATGTTGTTGTGTCGACCTTCCACACCTCTCAGGACTAAACATGGAGAAGCAGCATTCAGCGTCTAAGCACCACAAATCTGGAACAAACTTCCAGAAAACTGCAAAACAGCCGAAACACTGAGTTCCTTTAAATCAAGGCTTAAAAGACATTTTCCTTTACCTAGCAGTAACTGGAACATTGATCAACATATTTGATGTGTATTGCTTGAGGTTTTTGAGGACGACATTTGACCAAATATAATGTTTATTGATTGTTTCATAATTGGTGATGGTATGATGCTCAAACCCAACATGGTAACTGCCTTGTTGCTGAAACAAATAAACCCGACTTGAGTTTTAAAACCTGTTCAAGTTGCATAGGAATATACAGGGGACAGCCATGAAACCTCTCTTCCCTTAACTTTAAGAGGAGTTTATTTGTGAATCTCAAGTAAATCCACCTCCTTTACTCCAGAAGAAAAGACTGTAGTAGCTCAAAAGAAAAAAAAAATAGGAACAAGAGTTAGTGGTATTTTTTAATATTTAACACATTCCTTTGTGGGAAACATTGCTCTCCAAATATTGACCAATATTTTAATATTACGGCTGGATCTGTAGCCATACAGTGACAGATATAGAACCTCACTTATGTTTCATTATGTGTCTGCAATAAAAAAAAAGGTGTGAGGCTGCAGTGGGAATATTACATTTCGGTGTTTATTATGGCTGTAACTGTAATGACTGTTCACACTGTTGGAAATAAGGAATTTCCCTTGTGGCTGTCATGTAATTTTATCCTTGTTTGGTTTTTCACTTTCAACCTTCCTTTTTAATTTTCCATATTTATCTTTATCTACTCTAATTTTGTATCGGAATCCCCTCAATGTGTTTTTTTTCTTCTTCTTCTTCTTCTTTCTTTCTTTGTGTGCGCAGATATTTGGACGGAAACCACTTCACTCAGGTTCCAGTGGAGCTCTCCAATTACAAACACTTAACGCTCATGTAAGTTTGACTAACATTAACTCGGCAAACAGAAAGTCATTAATCCACAAAGCAATCTATCGCAAACATAGATGGGGGGCCGTGATTGGGCTGATATTTCCTGCACTTTTAAAGACCAACACTAACAGACTGATGCTGTGTGAGATTTCTGCGTTGAATCTCATTGGGTTTGGCCCCAACGAGGGTGTAGCTGTCAGAACAAATGAAAACAAACAGCGATTATCTGCTGTTTACGATCTGTGCGCTGTGTGGATTCGTTTTCGCACGCGTGCCTCCGTGTGTGTGAGTGTGTGTGTGTGTTTTATGCATCTGTTGTTTCCTTTTCAGCGATTTGAGTAACAACCAGATCAGCACGTTGTCCAACCACAGCCTCAGTAACATGTCCGAACTGCTTACACTGTGAGTCTGGCTTCACATCTGTCCCTTTGCGATATGAGTGCAAGTGTGTGCGGATTCAGCATGAAAGTGTGTGTGTGTGTGTGCGTGCGTGTGTGTGTGTGTGTGTGTGTGTGTGTGTGTGTGCGTGTGCGTGTGTGCGCGTATTTGTTGTTCTTAAATGCTTAGGAAATTTTGAGCAGAAATGCAGTAAAATGCACTTTTTCTTAACCTTTGCTTGGACGCTACGTATCAGAGCCTCACATAAAACTGACACAAGTCTATTTATTAAACATCTGCCTGAAGAAGTTGAAAATGCATGTACAACAAAATAAGATTTATTGTAAAAGTTGTTTTCTCTTTCATTAGGTTGCTTTTGCAGTTAGAAAGTTGAAAGTCGGACTGGGTTCCAATGGGTTAATGTTGTTGGTCTCAGATAGCACAGAACATCTTCAGTGGTCTAGTGGAGTCAATTTGTTGATGGATCAGAACCAAAAAGGAAACCAACAAGCTCTTCCTGCATAAACACTGCAAGTCTTGCTGCAATCTAGCATATCCTGAACAGCTTCTTTGTTTACTTTTTTGTGTAAAGAATCCTGAGCTACAACCGCCTGCGGTGCATACCAGTGAGGGCGTTCGATGGGCTCAAGTCTTTGCGTTTGCTGTGAGTATCCGCATGCAACATGCTGTTGAACCAGCCAAGTGGTAAATATTTATTAAAGGCTTTCAACATCTGGGTGTCTACATTTTTGTGACGTTTTTCCTCTCTGAACTTAAATCACTCGCTGTCTTAGATCTCTTCATGGTAACGACATATCGCTGATTCCGGAAGGAGCCTTTAAAGACCTGTCTTCGCTTTCTCATCTGTGAGTTTCATAGTCACACTCACACGCTCACACACACGCACACACACACACACACACACACACACACACACAAACACACACACATGCACAACCTGTTCCTTGAGGTCAAGTTTAGATGTAAAGTAGTTGAGCAACAAATTAATTTATTCCTGTTTTGTTAATCTAGAAAAGTCTGACTCCAGTAATAACAAATCAGCACATCACCCTTTAAAACCCAATCAATAATTTAATTAATATTACTTATTCAGTATTCTATGACTGGAAAAAAAAAAAAACTGATGCTGACATTTTGCTCTCGATTGCTGAAGATTAAAAATTAAAGTTCAAGTAAAGTTATACAAACCCTTATTATTACTATTTTTTAACAGTTTTAGATCTAAGATAAATTACCGTCAAATACTTTCCAGTTCTGCCAGCCCATTTTCATGGCTTCTTTTTGAGGATTACAATAGTGGTTTACAAAATGACAATAATCTTGAATAAGTAGTGTTTTCAGCTTTGTGTCAGGAAACAAATTACAATTTTAGAGATGATCTGCGTGCAGCTCTTGTGCACCATCTGACTAATTACACATCAAAAGTGATGAATATTGCTCTCAATCTTGCTTGCACTCATGCCGCAGGGCTCTGGGTGCCAACCCTTTGTACTGTGACTGCCACTTGCAGTGGCTGTCCGACTGGGTCAAGAGCGGCTACAAGGAGCCCGGCATCGCCCGCTGTGCTGGGCCCGGTGACATGACAGACAAACTGCTCCTCACCACACCTTCTAAGAAGTTCACCTGCACAGGTAAATGCTCATCCTCTCACCACCGTGACGCAGGAATAAACTCAGACGTACCGCGAAACACATTTCACATGCTGTCGCTTTCCTTGTAGAAAACAAATAACAAACAAGAACACATGATTAACCTTGAAACAGCCGCTTTGTGAAATTACAAGCTGCCAAATAAAAGCTGAAGCTCAATAACAAAAAAACAAAAAAAAACTGTGTAGATCTGAAACTGAACACGTTAGAGAACAACATAAAAATGTCTGTGTTAATATTTGTTTTGCATAGCTTAGCAATATATATGTATTTGAGAAGCAAGAAGTTGATTGTATCTCTGGATAAAAGGTTTTGTTCAATTTAACGGTATAGATTTAAGTCAAATAAATATTTGTTTTCCATCATCAGATCAATCAATATTAATCAATATCTAGACTGTTTTTGATTCTGGTCTCATTTAGCATTAATCACTGAAGTATCCACATTTTAGAAACCGAAAATTAGTCAAACAAAAACTGTAACTACCAAGAGCAATTATTAATTGATGATATCATTGTTTAGGTGAAAAAAACAAAATGCTGGCATTTGCTGCCACCAGTGGTAAAAATTAGTTTTTAGGTTTGGGAGGTGATTTTTATTTTTTCACATAGGTTTGCATTAACAAATATTTTAGTCCTAGAACATTTGTGTGAAGTTTGAATGCTTAAAATAGCTTATAAGGTTTATGCTTGATTGTTGGCTGAGTTTATTTATTTTTTACTCAAAAGTGATACTACTGAGTGTTGATCTTAACCTTTCAACCTAAAGATTTCACATTAACCTTGAACACATAACTGAAACCTATTTTTGACCTAATCTGACTGACGCACTGTAGAAGTCCCTGGGCCTTGTGGTTTTCTAGTGCCAGGTAAAGTAGCCAATCCCCAGTATTTTCCCTCCAAACCTTGGTTCCTGAGTTTGAGATTGTCCAAGCCCCGTTTTCCTCAATCTTACTACCCGACCCAAACTGAACCACTTTGTTTCCCCCTTACCCCTGATGTTGTTCCGATCACTGTGACCTCTAGCTGTTAAATGTTGATATTCTGTCATTAGAGTTAGGGATACTTGTCACCTGTTTCAAAAAATGGTCCTGCACAGAAAATACCAGCTTTTTTTGTTTTTCTCTTTATTGCGAAAAGGATTCGCTCGCCTCTTCAAATCATTGAATTCAGAAGTGCATTAAACCCAACAAGCAGACATGCAGACTGCTGTAGCAAGCATGCAGGAAGGAACGGTTCGCTCGTAGGAGTTCAGGTTGACATCTTATCAAGAAATCTGCTTCTAGCAGCTAAATCATTTTTTTTTTCTTTTACCATGTTGGGTTTAAAGGCATTTTTCATTTCACTTTAATTGATTAACGTATGCTTTATTTGCAAAACTATTCTTTAAGCAGCAACTGTTGCACCAAGTTTATTACTGAAATCATAACGGCATTAAAAATCATTTGAAGGAAGAATGACAAGCCTTCATTTTGTCTGTGCAAGGCCATAAAAATGTCCAGCGACAAAAGTGTGTGTAAATCTCTGTATTCCCACCTACTCCACATGCCTAAGACCGAAATGTTTTTGTTAATAATGTTTGTTGTGTGTGTGTGTGTGTGTGTTGTGTTTGTGGGTTGGTGCCTCATGCAGGCCCGGTGGATTTGAGTATCCAGGCCAAGTGTGACCCCTGTCTGTCCAGCCCCTGTAAAAATGACGGCACATGCTCCGGTGACCCTGTGCACTACTACCGCTGCACTTGCCCCTATGGATTTAAGGTACTCGCATTTTGTTAGTTATGATGTATGTTACACAGAAGCAGAACCATTTGTCTTTAATTAAGTAAACAATGCATGCACAAATAGTTTTTGGAAGAGAGAAGATAATAAAATTTTATTCTTAACACTTTGCATTCAAAACTTGTTTACTTGAAAGTCTGATGTTCATTGGAGCCACAGATTTAATCACTGTGCATGTCTGTAGGGACAAAACTGTGAGGAGCCTATTCATGCCTGCATCAGTAATCCCTGCCAGAACAGTGGGACCTGCCATCTGAAGGAAGGAGATGGAAGCCACTTTTGGTGAGACACTTTCAAAATTCTTTTTTTTTTTTCCACATTTAGTATGTTTTTGCTGGAGCTACTTAATTTTAAAGTTGAGCTGAGTTGGTAGCACTGCTGCCTTGAGGCAAGAAGACCCTGGACTTTAATCCCGACAGGAGCCTATCTGCATAGCTCGCATGTTCTCTCCATGCTAACATGGGTCTTCCAGTTTCTTCCCTCCAACCGCCCAAAGACATTTATGTTAGTTTAATTATTCTCTCTAAATTGGCCTTAGGTCTGACTGTATGCATGCATGGTTGTGCGTCCCTGTGATTGCCTGGTGACCGATCCAGGTGTACCTGCCTCTCGCCCACCGAGTGCCGGAAACAGGCATAAAGTAACCTGTAAGGATTAAGATGGGACATAACATGGAGGATTACAGAGGAACTGCTCATGTAACAAACATGAAATCACCATTTTCCAAAGACCATTAATTCAGTGCTTGCAGCAGTAGAGCATTAGGTGGCTTTATATGAATATTAACTGCAAGATGCATTTTTAATGAAAGAAAAGTGTAAATCCTTCACCAAATTAATGCAAAGGCTACATATGATTGCTTTCCTGTAATAAGTCTTGGAGATAAACCTCTGTAGAAATATTGGAAATCAAAATCTGACACCCTTTTTTTATCAG